>NC_136495.1:67498050-67523050 GCF_053919585.1 Euprymna scolopes | reverse complement strand
AATGCTAGGAGGATATTATTTAACCAGTGCAGATATTACACTACTTACACAAAATAAGGAGGGCGGTGTCATGACAAAAGAACAGATAATAATCTCCTTTTACTTGAAAGGAGGAGATAATGCTGGGAGCGTGATATAATGATGAATGAGTACCTAGATATGGAAATAATACAGGAATATAAGAACGTACGATGCTAGTAAACGCGGAGTTGTTGGTGCAATTTCAAAATTAAATTTCAAAATATTCTATATTATATATATTACATTTTCGTGGTCATTAAATAATCCCAATGCAGATTCCAGCTATTAAGATTAAGATAAAGCTAAAAATATGATAGTCAATACACGGTCCACGTTGGGATATGCAAAGGATTCCACGAGATGTAGTATCCCGAAACGAACATTAGTGATAAATTCATGTATTGGAATTTACGTCACACTCAGTGATTGGCTGTGTCCAATGTGCCTTTAAAGCTCTATGGATTAGTCGACGGATGGTCCAAGCCTTTCTCCTTTAGATGTTGAACAAGCCATTCTATAAAATCTCTGTCGTTTGCTATGTTCCGGCCTCTTTTCATATTTTCTCCTTTAAGTAAGAGACTGTTTAGGTCTTCAGTGATAGATATCCTTGATGAGAGTCGCTGAAAATTACCTCCCTTTTTTCTCATCTACTTGGACCAGGGTAGACTACATCTCGAGACAGCAGTTTGGATTTAGTCTTTACTTTTACCTGGATCCCCAGTCTTCATTGTTATTCGTCACATTACATTATATAGATATACACGTCATTTCATTTGTACTTGATTAATTAAATTTAATACAATGGTAATTAATAAGGCTATGACAACAGCATATTCTTTCCGTTGTTTCGACTCTCGAGTGAGTATCTGTTGATATCTTATATGCGTTTATATAGAGTGATGTGGTTCTCAGTTGATTAGCTGTGTCTGTGTCGGATATATACTCGAGAGTCAAAACAATGATAAGAATATTTTGTTGTCATAGCCATAGTAATAAATGAGTAACAAAGCGTTTCATTAATCGCTATGATTTGATTCGATTTCGTTTTCTTTGTTTCTTTTTCTTTTTTTGAAATTTTTCTTTCATGTATTTCCATTTATTTATTTATTTTGTTTATATTTCTTTATATTGTTTTTTTCTTTTCTTCTACCTTTCTCTCTTTTTGTTGTCATTATTTTTCTTTTTATTACTTTATTCGTCTTTTTTTACTTCATTTTCCAATTTTACTTCCGTCCCTCTTACGTTTTTCTCCTTTTCTTTCTTTTTTATCGTTTTATAGGAAGAAGTCGATGCAGTGCATGAAGCCACATGATTTAAGTAGCTAAAAGAGAACGAAAGATGACTAATGCAAAGAGTAGTGATGCTTTTTTTAAAATCTTAGTTTTGACCAAAGCAAGCCTATAAGTAGGAGGAAAACAGTCAGCAGAAAGGGAGTTCCACAAATCGACATTTCTTGAAAAATCTGACAAGATGGATTACAACGTAGTACGTTAACAGCGATTTTATGAAGACCACTAGACCAACGAATCAAGCAAGCTAGAACTAATGGACCATGGAATAAATCAGATAATATCTTATTGTTCATATTTTTTTATTACGTATTTCCTTCACATTTTTCTTTCTTTTTCTTCCTAACGTTATTTTTCATAGGTTTGCTAAATTTTTACTTTCTTTTAACATATCTACTGCGTTCAAATACTTACAGAAAAAAAAGGAAATAAGACCAACAGATGCTTATCAGTAAACATAAAAAACACCAAAAAACAAAAAAAAAAATACAAAAAACAATGAAAATCTGCCAATATCCCAACGTTGATTCCTTACTGTTTCAAAGAATCACGTTTCAAACAAGTAAAAATAAAGGTCTACTCTCAATCGACACCAGTGCCAATAAAACAATGGAGAAAATGCAAATATTTCCTGGCTGAAAATAGACTTTCGAAATATGAGATTTTACCGCTAATCATATCTCGACCTCAAAGCAATAATCGCAACTTTCAGTAGTATTATGTTTATAGCATATTTCTTTTTCAAAATTAATCCATATTCTCTTCTCTATCTGCCTATTAATCTACCCAAATACTTGACATATTTATATATATTAGGACATATATGCTTCCCCGAGAAGATGCTATCATGGTGAAGAGGCAATGTCTAGAAAGAGACAACAGAACATGAGTACTCCCGAAATGAGGAAGTAATGCCTGGGAGGATGGTATAATGGAAACGGAACATATATTGAAAGTTAAAATGAAAGGATAGTGTTATTACGAACGAATATATACTGCACTGTCCTAAGGAAGAGATAATGACTAGGATGATAAGTTCATGACAACCAAATGAATACAACATTACCTGCTTGAGATGAGTGTGTCATGACAATAAAACAGATACTACACTACCATCTCCAGAATTCAACATTGGAAATAGTATATTAGTATGACATGATATAATAGACTGAATTCAGCATGAAACTATAGTACAATTAATCCAAATTATAGTAGAGTTTTGTCTTCGGATAGCAAAATAGTAGATGTCTGCTGTTAATCACGTTCAGGGGATATGACATAAGGATTGGAGATAGGAATTCATGGCCTGAAATCTAATCAAAATGAACTGTCGATCCAATGATGTCTACAAACTTAATGTGACAATGGAGAAAACTTCCCATTTATCCCAATTAGTTCGAATGAGATATTCACAAATTTGTGCTTGGTGCAGATAAACTGATGACAACGTTCGCCTTTAAGACTTCACCGCCAATGGATTTCGAAAAGTCGTTGTCATCTTCTATAATATAACTCTCACCTGTCTGTTTAAATGCATGTATGTATGTATGTATGTATGTATGTATGTATATATGTATGTATGTACGTACGTATGTATGTATGTATATATGTACGTCTCGCTAAACTTTCGACAAAGGCGACGTACCCTAAGAATATTGATATCATTTTAGAGCTCGACGTCTCAGACGACAAATATCGAAAAATTAGCAAAAAACATTAATTCCTTCACCCTAAACTCGGCCATTTTTTACAAGGAGGGGTCGATTTTTTCGCCGACATTTTAGCAAGTCATCGTCACCGTTGGATCGACCGGTTAATTTAAACGCTTTTGACTTCCGGTCGCGTTATGGAGACATCGGCTAAGACGTCAGATTTTCTGTCTGTTCCTTTTCCGCCTTCGCGGCACGGGTTCGAGCCTGCGTGCCTCACTCTAGTTCTTTGATAATTCAGATAACCAATACATACAAAAGTATGTACAATACTATCAAAATAGGAAATTAATTTTTTAAAAAGCATCACAAGTATAGAAATTCAAATGCTTGGAAAGTAACCAGGTTGTGAGAAATGGCCGGTGTCATTGTCATGCTTCGATGCTGTGACCTTGTAAAATGAGTACAGGTTACAATTGTTTTAAAAACAACGAAAAGTACAAATGTTATTCATTTGATAGATAATTAATTAACTATCTTATTAAGAATAAATGAGTGAATACAGTGAACAGAGATTTTGACGGGAATTTCTCTCTGATCTGAAGTATTTATTTCTTTAGTAATCTACATGCTCGGAATGTCATGTCAGTTCTTTCGAAAGATAACAGAAATACATGGCGTATAAAATAAGGTATAAAATGAAATAGATTAAGATAGAATAAAAACAATAGATCATCAGTCGACATGACATTCCGAGCATGTAGATCAGCTTGAATATCATTTTAGTCAAATAACATGGTTATAATTTTCTTTAAGAATATATTAATTTATTCTAATTGTTATCTTATTGCCATTTGCTTTTAATAACCTATTGTTACATTATGGATTGAACTATGTTGAGTAGCGATTACATCGACCAGTGTGAATCTTGCGAAAAGTTGAACTAAGTACAAATCGAAATGACACGAAGTTTCGAAAATTAGTCAGTTCTTACGAAAGATAGCAGAAATACATGGCGTATAAAATAAGGTATAAAATCAAATAGATTAAGATAGAATAAAAAACAAGAGATCATCAGTCGACATGACATTCCGAGCATGTAGATTAGTAAAGAAATAAAGACTTCAGATCAGTTTGTGTATAGATGGTTACACACGATAAATCGCTAATAATGTTGTAATAACTAAAAAAGAAAAGCTTTGATAATCCCTATGAGAGAAATTCCCGTCAAAATCTCTGTTCACTGTATTCACTCATTTATCCTTAATAAGATAGTTAATTAATTATTTACGATAATACTGGTCCTTTAAATAATGCCACACCTTAGTAATAAAATAACCGTTGGATATCCGAGTCGGTGCATCGTAAATGCACAAGGCAGGAATAAAATGTAGTTGAAGCAGACACACACTTGACCGGAAGAAACAAACATGGTTAATGGTCGCAAATAAAATAATTGTTGATTGATTGAAAACATCTGGGATGCCCTTTTCTCTACCCTGCAACCTCTTTCCCACAGAAGAGACGTAGCGAGCCTGTCATTGTTCAATCGTTATTTCCATGGCAGGTTATCGTCTGAGCTCGATTCTCTGGTCCCCCCTCACCAATCTTTCTCAAAAAACACCCTACTAGCTGAAACCACCGTCAATAATTTTCCCTACTCCCTATCTGTGCCTAAATATAAACGTAGATACCATGAACAAAGCTTCTCTCTTAGAACTGCACGCCTGTGGAACTCTGTTCCGCTTGCCTGTTTCCCTCCTGACTTCAACCTGGATGTCTTCAAGTCAAACACAAACAAATTCCTGATGGATCGCCCCCCCCCAAGTAATGAAACCTTACCAATTCTCCAATACTATTGCTACACCACCCCTTTGATTACTGTACACACAATAACCCTTATCCCTGAGTGGCCATTGGGCCTTGATAAGTGGTGAACTCCATGTAAAAAAAAAACGTACAGAGGTTACACTATTCACAAATTTATCAAATTTCCACTACTAACAATTACTACGCCACTGTCTCATTGACCACCGTACACTTATTAATCCTTATCCTCGAGTGGCATCTGGGCCTTGATAAGTGGTGACTCCTTTGTAAAAAAAAAAGTTAGTTGCAGACGGAAATATCATGTCGCTAAGTAAATGACGTAAGGACGTGACTACATAGACAGTAAAAGAGAAATCCTCGAATTAACGATTACAAGTAAATGTGTGTGCGTCATAAATTATTATATAAACCAACCCGAAATTGATATCCATAGTCGATTGGGATACGAGTCTAAGAAAACCACTTCGTCAATTCCTATGCACCAGCCTTTCTCATAACATCCAAATCAACCGGTAATGAAGATATATAAATATATTTTCATTAAATGGAAGATAAGGAATAAAGTTATATATAAACTTATTATATGATCAGAAAACTAAGGAAAAGTTAAAGGAGAAATTTAAGAAAAAACTCTTTAGGCCATGGCATTTCGAAACTAAATGCTTCTCATTAGAAAAGGAGAAAGACCAGAATTATGCAAAATGCAAATATAGAAAACAACTGGCATAATGACTTTTAGAATAAAGAGATATAAACGAGGATGAGGGAATGGCAAAGAGTCTTGAGGAGGAAAAAAGAAGGACGAGGTAGAAGAACGAGGAGAGTACAAAGGGTAAGGAGGGGAGGAGGAAGATGAAGAAGAACTGACAAGATGCAACGCTACACTTACAAACAAAATAAAGAAATAAAAAATATATATTTGTTTACTGGTTTATGGGAAAGAATTCCAACAAAGTGCTCGATTACAAAGAATTTTTTTTTCAATATTAGCGCTTAATATTTATTTATTAAAAATTGTACAGAAGGTCAGAAAAAAACATTGGTACCGTCGGTTTCGAAAGCCTAACATTTTGTACCATTAACTGGTCCCCCTTCTGCATTTTTTCTTTTTAACAAAAGTTTTTATTACCGTTACTCTCCCATCTCTTGCTGCCACATGTCCCCCTAGCGTCGCTCGCGTTTTTCTAAATGTTATTAAGGCAGTCTCTTTTCGTTTTTGCATTATTTGTTATTATTTTGAATAATTCTGGCCTTTCTCATCTTCTGATGAAAAGCATTTAGCTTCGAAATGCCATGGACTAAAAGGGCTTTTCTTAACTTTCCCCTTAACCTTTCCTTATTGCTCTGACGATATAATAAAGTTATATATAACTATATTCCTCGCCTCTCATTTAATATTATTGTTCGCTTCTCTTAATAGTGTTGAGCTTTTCTTATCTTGATAAGTTTTGCTTTGTTTTAAAATTGATGACATAATTATTTAAATAATATTTTTATATATCAATGTGGGTTATCATCCTTTAAAGCCTGGTAGAAATACAAGGTAAATATGAGAATGTCAGTAGTATAAGCTATTTATCAATATTAGAGTTACACTAGCTAAAATAACAAAATGTTTACAACAATGATACCCACACTGAATGTCAATATGCATCAGTCAATGTAAATTTATTAGTCACAAGCAGTTCAGCCCGCCTGTGCTCGGGCTCTATGCACTGTTCATAACTTTATGTGCATATATATATATATATATATATATATATATATATATATATATATATATATATATATATATATATATATATATATATAAATATCAGAGGAAACATAATTTAATTTAAATACCAAAAAACAAGAAATGGGCAGGTGAAATTATTAAAATTTTCCTTAAGGCCTTATCGTCTGACCCTCTAAGAGGAAACGTCAGAATGATAAATTAAAAACTAAGAAAACGAATGAGGGAAGAAGGGAATTTTGGTTTCAGTTGGAAGAACAGTGGAAAAAAAAAATCTCACTGTTCAGGTGGTTTTAAATCAATGAATATCTCCAACTGATGTTTCAGAATCTTTTGTCTACACAGGCTAGGTCGAGAGTTGTTAATAACTAACGCCTCAATGATATTGAGATGATAGTTCGACCTAGCACTGTATAAAACAGAAAACCACCCATCGGAATATTGATCGGCACACCTATTTATACTCAACAGGTGATTGCCAATGGCGGACTCATGAGCTTGGGAGTGCCCGGATGTTCTCGAAACCTGGTGTAGTCGAATATCCCGAGGGATATGTTGGGATATTCTCATTTCTAATCTTTGGGATGTTTTGCCAACGTAGTCAGCTCCACACTGACAAACGAATTTATAAACAACAGAGTTCTTTTGAATGGTTGGCAAAACATCTTTACGAAAAGAAGAGAAAAAGGTTCGAGTTGTGTAAACTACTCTAAGCATTGTAGATGGAAAACAACGTTGAGTAGCAGAAGAAATCCTATCAACAATATGAAGGCCAACAGGACCTAACCATGGTAATTTTAAATAGATGGGACAACGTGATGGACCAATATGTTTACCACTATTAAATGTAGTAATTTTACGTTCAATAGTAGATTTTATTATATTAATGGGATATCCATTATTAAGAAAAATATTTGTAATTTTCCCAAGTTCCGTATCAAGACGGTTTGGTGAACAAATCATAAGTGCACGATGCGTAAGGGCGCTAATGAGGTTTATTTTTCTAGACTGAGGGGCAAAAGAAAACCAATTAAGATAGAGCCCTGTAAATGTAGGTTTTCTATAAACAGAGGTCTCAAACGTAGTACCAACTTTAGAAACACGAACGTCGAGGAATGGGAGAGAGCTACAGTCTTCAACCTCCATAGTAAATTGTAAAGATGGATGAAGGTTGCAAAGAAGACGAAGAAACTGTTCAGCTTCGCTCCGAGAGGGAAAGCATGCAAAAGTATCATCAACGTAGCGTGTGTAGAATGCTGGCTTAGTAATTTTGGAAAATAATTCGTTTTCCAAAAATCCAACGAAAATGTTGGCTAACGAAGGACCAAGAGGGCTACCCATAGATATCCCATCAATTTGACGGTACATAATGTTGTTGAAACTAAAGGAGACTGATTTAGTAGCAAGTTCCATCAGTTCAACGAAAATTCGTTCAGGAAATTGTGGAGATTTTAAGGGGCCACGGTATAGATAGTCAGCACAAATACCAATGGTTTCATCCAAAGGTATATTAGTAAAAAGACTATTAATGTCAAAGGAAGCCAAGAACTCGGTATTTTTAGATAAAGGAACTGATGGAACTTGCTACTAAATCAGTCTCCTTTAGTTTCAACAACATTTCCAAAATTACTAAGCCAGCATTCTACACACGCTACGTTGATGATACTTTTGCATGCTTTCCCTCTCGGAGCGAAGCTGAACAGTTTCTTCGTCTTCTTTGCAACCTTCATCCATCTTTACAATTTACTGTGGAGGTTGAAGACTGTAGCTCTCTCCCATTCCTCGACGTTCGTGTTTCTAAAGTTGGTACTACGTTTGAGACCTCTGTTTATAGAAAACCTACATTTACAGGGCTCTATCTTAATTGGTTTTCTTTTGCCCCTCAGTCTAGAAAAATAAACCTCATTAGCGCCCTTACGCATCGTGCACTTATGATTTGTTCACCAAACCGTCTTGATACGGAACTTGGGGAAATTACAAATATTTTTCTTAATAATGGATATCCCATTAATATAATAAAATCTACTATTGAACGTAAAATTACTACATTTAATAGTGGTAAACATATTGGTCCATCACGTTGTCCCATCTATTTAAAATTACCATGGTTAGGTCCTGTTGGCCTTCATATTGTTGATAGGATTTCTTCTGCTACTCAACGTTGTTTTCCATCTACAATGCTTAGAGTAGTTTACACAACTCGAACCTTTTTCTCTTCTTTTCGTAAAGATGTTTTGCCAACCATTCAAAAGAACTCTGTTGTTTATAAATTCGTTTGTCAGTGTGGAGCTGACTACGTTGGCAAAACATCCCAAAGATTAGAAATGAGAATATCCCAACATATCCCTCGGGATATTCGACTACACCAGGTTTCGAGAACATCCGGGCACTCCCAAGCTCATGAGTCCGCCATTGGCAATCACCTGTTGAGTATAAATAGGTGTGCCGATCAATATTCCGATGGGTGGTTTTCTGTTTTATACAGTGCTAGGTCGAACTATCATCTCAATATCATTGAGGCGTTAGTTATTAACAACTCTCGACCTAGCCTGTGTAGACAAAAGATTCTGAAACATCAGTTGGAGATATTCATTGATTTAAAACCACCTGAACAGTGAGATTTTTTTTTTCCACTGTTCTTCCAACTGAAACCAAAATTCCCTTCTTCCCTCATTCGTTTTCTTAGTTTTTAATTTATCATTCTGACGTTTCCTCTTAGAGGGTCAGACGATAAGGCCTTAAGGAAAATTTTAATAATTTCACCTGCCCATTTCTTGTTTTTTGGTATTTAAATTAAATTATGTTTCCTCTGAAATTTCTCCTTCCTTTTTGCTGTACCAAAAATTTACTTATATATAAATATATATATATATATATATATATATATATATATATATATATATATATATATATATATATATATATATATATATATGCACATATATCTAGGGTTATTTCTGTGATGAGAATTGATAATTTGTATTATTTGAATTATTCGGAGTTCTGTTCTCATTTTGTGTGTTATTCTCGCAACGTCTCCATGTTACCACCGACCTTCTTCAGGTGTATCTTTTCGAACCCAAGAATCTTTCTGTCGAACTTAGGAATCTGCACAGAATTCTGAACGGAACCCTTTATTTAATCCACAGAGGTAGCATGATCTCATTCCGTCAACACTAACTGGGTTGAAGTCTTAAGTAATAGTAGTTTGAGTATAGCCCTTGATGAGAATTGAACCTTCAACCTCCAGAAGAGTGTCACTTGCAACTGGATTTTTGAACCCTCTCTTATTGACCTTTGTAACAGACCTTGTAAACCATTCCGGAATTGATTTTAAGAGCCTTAAACATATTCTTGTTTTTACTATTTATCACTATATATATATATATATATATATATATATATAAAAGTTTGACTCATGTTCAGGTAACCTACGCCTAAAATTTCAAGTGTTTAGCCCCAAACTTGGCGGAGGAGTTTGGTAGAGTCTGCAAATGTCAACTTTTTACACTTTCACCTTTTGGCAGCCAAATTTTCGCTCAAAAACTGATTAAAAAGCTTGCTGCATGTCCGAATACTGTTTATGTAAAATTTCAAATGTTTAGACACAAACCTGGCTGAATAGTTTACTAGAGATCGCAAAGGTAAAATCTTTTGAACTTTGACCCCTTTGTTAGTCAAATTTTAGCCAAAAAAACTGATTACAAAATGTCTGAATACACTTTATGGAAAATTTCAAATGTTTAGACCAAAAATTGGCTCAGTAATTTGGTAGAGAACGCTGAGGTATATATTTTTTTGAACTTTTACCCCAATTTTGACTCCTTAACATGTATTGTTCTGGAAACAAACCAAGTTAAAAAGTTGATCCATATCCGAGGAACTTACATCTAGAATTTCAAGTGTTTAGACCAATAATTGGCAGAGGAGTTTATTAGAGTTTCAAAGGTCAAATTGTTGAACTTTGACTACTTGACAGCCAATTTCTGTCAGAAGAAAAGGTTACAAAGATTTTCCCAAATCGCAATACGCCTTTTGCCAAGTCCCGAGTCTGTAGACAGAAAATTGACAGAGTAGTTTTGTAGAGAAATGTACACATACAGGCACACACACAGACAATTTCACTTTTACAGATATAGAGATAACTCAGAAATACTAAATGGAAATAGAAACTGCAATCTATATCTCACTTTTGCGCATTTAACTGGATATTTTATAAGAGAATACACACGGCTTATCATAAAATCGCATTGAAATTACAGAAAATGTCAAGATTTTAATGATATTCATGTAGGATTTTTCTCAGGTTCAATGACTGATTGAATTAACACAGACAGCATTTTACAAAATTTTCACACCAAGAAAAGCCACAATTGTGAGAATATGGATTTTATTACTGGAATGTCTATCGCCGATTATTAGAAGTATAACTATATGCTTTGTAGCAACAGCTGTAACCAAACAGGTGATTAATTACATTTTAATGCTTTCTGAAGAGGTAATACATGGCGCGATCGCATCAAAGACATTGCAGACAATGAAAGGTAAAATAACATAAAAGAGAATAACGTACTAAAGAAATTGTCTGTAATAATTACCGAATGTTTTCAAATATATATATATATATATATATATACATATATATATATATATATATATATATATACACATACACACACACATATATATATATATGTATTTATGACTATATAGTTGAGGTTTTTATCGCGCTGACATTGATATTAAAAGCCTATGTTTTCTATTTTAAGTTTATGATACAAACTTCTTAATATATTCATTGATATACAAAACGACTAAATGAAGGTGAATTAATTTGAATATAACTTTGAAAAACGAGCGTTTGTTAATTAATTATTCATTTTCATGTTTATTTTATTAGATTATTAATTTTATTTCACTAATGCTTAAATTTTTTTACGCATAGTTTCTACATAGTGCATAATTGCGTAGAATTTAAGATGAAAACCTTCTAGCATACGGACATGTTTACTACGTATATATATACATATATATATGTATATATATATATATATATGTATATATAAGTGACCTTGTTCCTCTTTATGTGGAAGAGTCGCTGCCAAACTTCTCTTTTATTTTTTTGCTTGCAGACTTGAAACTTTATACAAAGGATATTTGGATATCTGAATACTTTAAATTTAGTCATAGCTACAAAAACAATTGATATTAACAAGAGGAAGTCGACTAAAACATCTACTTCACCGTATGCGCAAATGTGCATTTATATGTTCACAGTGCATACTTTTGAACGTTTTCTTATGCATCTCTCGATAGCTCAAACAGTAACGAGCAGAGATTGGGCGCTAAATATTTTGGTTTCAGTCATAGGTGATGGCACCAAGTCATTTTTAGTTTTTGACATCGCTATTTGATATTTTGTTCAATATAATATTTAACAGAAAATTGGCTCTATAATAATAAATACGAAATTGCATGAATAAAAATATATTGAAGCGTATATACGACTGGAATACACCGGCTATATATTTTACAACTGGACCACCTCACGCTATATATTTGGTACAATATAATAATCAACAGAGTTTTGATTCTATAATAATCTCCATTAATGAAAATACATTTAAACTTTTCTACAACGTCAAACGGCCGGCGAATATATATATATATATATATATATATATATATATATATATATATATATATATATATATATATATACTAGCAGTTTAGCCCAACTTTGCTCGGGCCGTATGTACTGTTCATAACTTTATATATATATATATCAAAACGTTTGACACATGTCCAGGTAACCTATATCTAAAATTTCAAGTGTTTAGACCCAAAATTGGCCGTTGAGTTTGTAGTTTGCAAAGATCAACTCTTTCGACATAACTTTTTGGGAGCTAAATTTTCGCTCAAAAACTGATTAAAAAGCTTGCTTCATGTCTGCATATCCTCTATGTAAAATTTCAAATGTTTAGAGCCAAATTTTGTTTAATAGTTTGCTAGAGACCGCAAAGTTCAAATCTTTTGAACTTTGACCCCTTGGTAGCCAAATATTCGGCCAAACACTGATTAAAAAGCTTGCCCGCCCTATGTCTGAATACACTTTAAGTAACATTTCAAATTTTTAGACCTAAAATGTGCTGAGAGGTCAAATTTTTAAAAACTTTGACTGCAATTTTTACTTCTTAACATTTATTGTTTTGGGCTCAAATTAAGTTAAAAGTTGATCAATGTCAAAGAAACCTACATCTAAAATTTCAAGTGTTTAGACTCAGAATTGACAGAGGAGTTTTCAAAGGTCAAATCGTTGAACGTTGACTCCTTCACAGCCAAATTTCTGGCTGAAAACGGATTAAAAATATTTTCCACAAATCTCAACACCCCTTATATGAAATCTCGAGTCTGTAGACTGAAAATAGATAAAGTAACGTGGAAGGAAAATTTACACAGACAGACATAGACATTTTTACATATATATATACATATACATATATATATATATTCTCTATATGTAAGATATATAAATATATATATATATACAATATATATATATATTCTATATATATATATATATACTATATATATAAATATATATATATGTTTATTTTACATTATGCTTTTTCATACGTTTCTATGTGACTAAGTAACTATGTATTTTTAACCAATATAATAAAATACGCTATGCTACGGCTTTTTATTTTTAATTAAAATACTACAACGTTGTAGAGCTTCGAAGGGTGTAGTAGTACCGTTCAAACGAACGACCTTCTGTGCTTAAGTATATTTTTCTACATAATGAGCCTATTTTAAGGAAGGTTTCGTAATTTATTTTCTCATATTAATTCTAACGAATTACTATATCGACAAATCTATTTTTTCATGTATTGAGGAAAAAAAAACACAAATAAATAACCGCAAGCAGTAATTAATTGAAGGCGACTTTGCAATTTGCATTCGAATCTCAGGATTCGAACTAAGTTGAAGACTCATATTTAACTCCGCTGTATGTTATAAAAACCTAGCACATCGTAAAAAAAAAGAAGAAAAAAAGAAAACAGATTTACATTGCATTTTTAGCCAAATTAGCATATTGCAGTTAAACTTAGTCTTATAGCATTTAACAACAGCGGCACATAGACACCACAGTTTTTAAAAATTTTACATTGACGATTTTGTAAGCATGAAACGCCGGTGTGTGTAGGTAAAATGATAAATATTTAAGAATAAAATAAATTATAATACACACGCATATATATATATATATATATATATATATATATATATATGTGTGTGTGTGTGTGTGTGTGTGCGTTTGTGTGTGTGGTGTGGTGTGTGTGTATGTGTGTGTGCGTGTGTGTGTGTGTTTAAAATATAGAGGACTTAAGTTTAAGATTATAATTAGAGAAAACCTGTCCCAAAATTTCTACCCCAACGTTAGAAGATTTTCAAGTCGCCATCTTAGGTTAAACAACCAGAGTTGGGATCCTTATTTTCGATTCACATCGAACACAGATCACACATCACACATAATGCTCAGTCTCGTTACCTTTTCAGACCGATCCCTTATTATTTAGCAGTAGCATCATTTAAAGTTAATTCTAAAATGGTTGTCAGATACAAAAGCGGTTAGTTGGAAGCTGGATGTAACTGACAAGCTTTGATCTCCCTCTACCAGTCCACGGATCTCTGATTGGCCGAATATAATCATGTCACTGTACATGAAGAGATTAAAAACATGTAAAAATACAATGGTAGCAGAAATATAAGATTACAATCCGAATATATAATATACAGTTCGCATATGCCTCTTCCGCAAAGATCACACACAGCAAAACATCGAAGCACCATATACTAAAATACGGTATGCACGAGGGACGTTCAAAAACTAAGGCCTTTTATTTTTAATTAAAATACTACAACGTTGTAGAGCTTCGAAGGCGGTAGTAGTACCGTTAAAACGAGCTACCTTCTGTGTTCCAGAATATTTCTCTACATAATGAGCCTATTTTAAGAAAGGTTTCGTAATTTATTTTCTCATATTAATTCTAATAAATTACTATGGTATAGTTAAGACCCCCAGAATCATGAAACGTACTTCTGGAACATACTTTTCGCTCATACACTTTTTGTTAACTATACCATAGTGCTTTTTTTCTTTGATATTACCGGTCTGCAAGACTAGACAAATTAATAATTAAAATGCGTTTGTATTGGGATATTGTCAAGAAAAGTGGTTGTTTAAACCCTGTTTGGTAAAACGGAAGATTTACCAGTGGGTGTTTTAACAGCGTATTAAAAAAAAAAAAAGAAAAAAGAAAACGGGCATTGGCAGAAATTACACAATTTTCAGAGGGCAGCAAAAAAAAAACTATTTGAAAAGGTTAATTGCATCGTTAGGTCGTGTGTTTGAGAATAAAGTGTGCACTTGCTTACGCGGAGAATATGAAATTGACTGATGAGATAACGCTAAATGATGAAGATCATTTGCTTGTTGGTTGGTAGCCGAAGAAATTCTTGAATAGATCACCACTACCACCACCACCACCACCACCACCATCATCATCATCATCATCATCATCATCATCATCAATTCACTTAAAATTACGTTTCCAACAACTCAATTCCAGTCTTTTTTTTTTTTTTTGATCTAGGCAGATGCTTTCCAGTTTGTCTGAATTCTTTTGCTTATCCTGGAGGTCTAAGTTTGCAACGAAATCAGGAAATACCCCCCTTGTCGATAACTATACTGTTCCCATTTACTTCTGTTTATTTGAGTTCTTGATACAGAGCATTCTAGTGAGACATTTTCTGATTTAATTCATCTCGACACCTCAAAGTTCGTTAACATTCAATGGGCCGATGTCCTAGTTGGCGGAAACCGGAATTTCTTGGAAGGCGTTAAAGTACATATAATTACATTTAAAAGGCACTTCGTCTGTGTGTTTAGGAGTTTCTAATCAATGAACTTCAAAACGACCGGGTCGAGTTTAGTTTGAAATTTCCCACAAATGTACTTCATGTGTCTGGGAGTGTCTTTAGATGAATTTTGTATCAGGATGAATATGATGAGTATCGAAAATCAATAATCGAAAAACTCACATTAAATAAGGAACGTTAACACCCTTATACAATCTTAGATCAGAATTGCATTTGTAAAGTTGTAGCACCGAAAAAGCAGAAAAGCCAGGCGTATAAAATCAACAGTAGATTATTTGATAAGACAGTAGCCGGCTAGAAATGACTGTTTTATGTTTAGTGCAAAATTGGACCATAATACTTGACTTTTTCATTTTCAATTTTTATTCAAGTCATTATAAACATGTATTTTATAAAATTATTTTATAAAATTTTTATTCAAGTCATTATAAACATGTATTTTATAAAATTATTTTATAAAATTATTTTATAAAATTTTTATTCAAGTCATTATAAACATGTATTTCAATTTTTATTCAAGTCATTATAAACATGTATTTCAATTTTTATTCAAGTCATTATAAACATGTATTTCAATTTTTATTCAAGTCATTATAAACATGTATTTTATAAAATTATTTTATAAAATTATTTTATAAAATTTTTATTCAAGTCATTATAAACATGTATTTCAATTTTTATTCAAGTCATTATAAACATGTATTTCAATTTTTATTCAAGTCATTATAAACATGTATTTCAATTTTTATTCAAGTCATTATAAACATGTATTTTATAAAATTATTTTATAAAATTATTTTATAAAATTTTTATTCAAGTCATTATAAACATGTATTTCAATTTTTATTCAAGTCATTATAAACATGTATTTCAATTTTTATTCAAGTCATTATAAACATGTATTTTATAAAAGCATCAGTAGGTTCTCTACAGTACTATGTAGACTACAATGTATTTTAGATTAAGTCACTACAGAAAGGCACGTGAAGCTTCCTCACGGGACATCACGGTGGATCCCAAACTAGAGCAGGTAATCAATCGAATTAATTAAAAAGTTGATGATTTCACCGATTTAGATGATCTATATATATATATATATATATATATATATATATATATATATATATATATATATATATATATATATATATATATATATATAAGTGAAAGTGTGTGTGTGTGTCTGTGTGCAATCAATCGAATTAATTAAAAAGTTGATGATTTCACCGATTTAGATGATCTATATATATATATATATATATATATATATATATATATATATATATATATATATATATAAGTGAAAGTGTGTGTGTGTCTGTGTGCATTTCCCTACGCAACAACTCTGTCAATTTTTAGTCTAAAGACTCGAAATTTGATATACAGGGTACTGAGATTTGGGAAAACCGATGTGATTGGTTTTCGGACAGAAATTTGGCGATTAACGTGTTAAAGTTCAACGATTTGACCTTTGAGAACTCTACCAAACTCCTCCTACAATTTTGGGTCTACACACGTGAAATTTTACTAATAGATTCACGCATCTAACTTAATAACTTTATTTGAGCCCTAAACAATAAATTTTCAGGGGTCATGATAGGGGTCAATGTTAAAAAAATTGACCGTTTTTTTTGTTTTTCTCAGCATACACCTCAAAACACCCGGGCAACGCCGGGCAGCCATGCATGTATCATTAGAAATGTGGAACATTCATTGATCTTTATTCAGTCTCGGAAAGCGTCAGATCTCGCTTTTAATATATATATATATATATATATATATATATATATATATATATATATATATATATATATTAATGAAATCAAAAGGATGTAGTGTTTACCTGATATACGCAAAGGTAAACTTCAATCTAATATAAATACCAGTATTTATATATATATACATAATTTAATCCCAAACGAATAAAAAAGCACAATACGCAATAGAGATTAGAGCTTATTATAAGGGAAAGAAAATTAAAACTGTAAGTTGAACTTTACAATCAAAATTTATTGTTCTACTGAATACTCCAAAAACAATTTGCAGAGTCCTTATTCCGCGGAGTTTCAAAGAATGCTATTCTTGCTATTCTTCTTATCAGAGGACATAAAGAAATCAGCAAAGTATATTTGTAGCAATGCTAGAATTTTCTAGTATGGCATTAAGTGAAACAGCAATTTCTTGAAGTCATAAATTGTCAAGAAAAACAAGTGAAAAAAATGTTGGATGTGTAAAAACATGAAAACAAACCGCGCATAATATTTCAGCTTGCATGAACATTCTCTCAAGGTAATCCGAAAGGCGGAAATAGTTCTTTAGAGAGAATCTAATTTTCTTATATATATATATATATATATATATATATATATATATATATATATATATATACTTGTTTATAGTTATATAAACATGTTTACATATCGCTGCTACAAACAGCCATTTGTTTCAATCAAACAACAGATATCATCAGGCAGCGACTTGACTATTCAAATGTTCAATGAATAATTCATTGAACATTTAAATAGTCAAGTCGCTGCTTGATGATATCTGTTGTTTGATTGAAACAAATGGTTGTTTGTAGCAGCGGGATGTAAACATGTTAATATAAATATAAACAAGTATTATTAGCTCTTTTTATTGAGCACTATCTAACAACCTCGTTGAATTCACTAGTCTATTACTTTTGAATACCCCCCGAGTATATATGTATATATATATATATATATATATATATAAACAGAGAGAGAGAGAGAGAGAGAGAGAGAGAGAGAGAGAGAGAGAGAGAGAGAGAGAGACAGACAGACAGACAGACAGACAGACAGACAGACAGACAAACAGAGGCAGACAGACAAACAGACAGACAGACAGAAGCAGATACCGGTTTAGATAGCTACGAGATGAATATGCATCTATTAGGTATAGCATATTTACGTATACAAACACTATTTAGCTACACAACAATTTCAGATATACTCCGAGCAGAGTAATACTACTTCGGGCGAACGCGTTTTCTTTCTATTTTAAAACTAAACAGGTGATCATATATACATATATATCTATACATCTATATATACATCTATACATCAATATGTATCTACATATATATATATATATATATATATATATATTTATATATATATACACACACATACGCACGCACAGACACAGAAACACACACACGCACACACACACACACACACACACATATATATATATATATATATCCTTCAAACACTACTGTGTTTGAATATATGGTTAAGTGGCAGTTTTAGTCATTTAGAACTTCTTTAAAGCTCACTCATTTTTTCGTCTAAATTTCAAACAATTATTACAGTTTATAGATCATCTTCTCAGCTATATTGTGAAAGAAATAGTCAATTTTCGTTCCGTAAAACAAAATTTATGATGAATTTACTGGTGTACAAAATCGTAAAAAACGTAAGGAGGTGCGCGACTTTTTTATGACTAGTCGCTTCAGGGACCACTGTCGCGATCACTCTTGCGAAAAAAGAAGTAACTCATGAAACAGAGATAATGAAAGGGAGATAATTTGGAGGATTTGATTGAAAGCAGACGAGTGTCGTACATTGTTATTACGTATATGTATGTTATGTTTATGGGGCAAAAATAGGACTGAAACTAAAGGAAGAACAAGTGAATTTACTGGAAACCTGGAAAATCATGGATTACAATAGAAAAATGCGAGCATGAAAAGAAATATGGTTAAGCTTAAACATGGAAAAAAGTAAAGGATTAGTTGTTATAATTGGAAAAGACAAGATATTCTAGTAAAAAATATAATAAATTTATAACTTAAAATATTGCAGCATTAAGAATTAAAAAAATCAATTGATAAGATTATATAATCAATTCTTAATGCTGCAAATATCTTGTCCTTTTCTTTTCCAGATTTAACAACTAGTTCTTTACTTTTCAATGTTTACGCTTAAACATATTACTTTTCATGCTTGCATTTTCTATAGTAATATATATATATACGCACACACACACACACACACACACACACACACACACACACACACACACACACACACACACACATATATATATATATATATCTCAAAATGGAGTAAATGCTGTAGGAATTCTTGAGTAGAACAGTTCAATTTAATAGTGAGCAACAATAAAAGTTAAAAATCAATACAGAATTTAAGCCACTTTTTATTATAATTGATTTTGATCTAACTTTCTGGACTATTATCGAAATTATGACAATTCATTTTTCTCATATGTCGCTATGAAAAGACTTAATACAGACATTTATTTCAGAAACATGTTACTCATTAACTAAATTCGAACATGTATACTCAATAATGAATGGTCTTAATTATATGCTGATTAAAATATTAATGGATTTTAATATCAAGAGGCGGGATTTCCATTTATAAGTACATTTTGCACATAAACTTACCGACAAATATTATCCATTGCTATTCATGAAATCTGTTTCTTTAATTTCTTATGCATTGCATGATGTTCGTTACGTTTTTGTATCTTGCAAAAATTTCAACGCGGCTTTTGTCATTGTTCTCTCTATACCTCATTCCAAAGTTTTTATCAAAATTAGAATTTCAACAATAAAATAAATTCAATATTTAACAACTTGCAAAAATGCTTCCCGGATTTGTAAGCAGAAAACGCGATTCACGGCCGTCCCCAAAATCTTCAATAAAAATCTATTTCAAAACTTTGGAACATTTTCATATTGTTAAACATGACGATAAATAATAATACAAGTAAAGAAAAGTTGTTCTACCAACTCTGAACCTGATATAGTAAGTTGTTTTTTTTTGAAGTTATACTGTAAATGATTCCTTGTTAATCTAAACTGGACAGCTTAATCAGTCCTGCTATTCAAGGGCGAAAATTTCCATTTATCAATCCTCTGTATCTTTTTTTTCCTCCAAGCAGTCTTCCAAATAGGTTGTGTAAATATTAAGTCGTTTTTATAGTCATAAAAAATTATGTGCCTAAATTGCCTCTTTGGATACTATCATGTTTTAGGGCTCCTGGAAGATAAACTTTAATTACTTTATCCTGTAAATATGTAAAAATATTAAGCATATATATATATATATATATATATATATATATATATATATATATATATATATATATATATATATATATATATATATACTTAAGTTTGACTCATGTCCAGGTAACCTACATCTTAAATTTTAAGCGCTTAGACTTCAAATTGGCGAAGGAGTTTGATAGAGTTTGCAAAGGTCAACTCTTTCAACTTTGACCTCTTGGCAGCCAAACTTTCGCTCCAAAACTGAATAAAAAGCTTGCTGCTTGTCTGAATACTCTTTATGTAAAATTTCAAGTGTTTAGACCTAAAATTGGCGGAGGAGTTTGGTAGTTTTCAATAGTCAAATCGTTGAGTTTTGGCCGCTTGATAGCCAAATTTCTGGCCGAAAACCGATTAAAAAGATTTTCCCAAAACTCAATACCCCTTATGTCAAATCTCGAGTCTGTAGACTGCAAATTGACAGAGTAGTTTGGTAGGGAAATGTACACACAAACAAACACACACAGACAATGTCAGTTTTATGGATATACTAGCATGGGTTCCCGGCGTTGCCAGGGTGTTTGGAGGTGTATGCTGAGCAAAAAATAAATCAATAAATAAATAAAAATAAATAAATAAAAAAGGTCAATTTTTTTAAACTTTGACCCCTATTATGACCCCTTAAAATTTATTTTTTGTGCTCAAATCACGTTATTAATTTAGGTCCATGTCCAAGGAACCTATATCTAAAATTTCAAGTGTTTAGACCCAAAATTGTCGGAGGAGTTTGGTAGAGTTCTCAAAGGTCAGATTGTTGAACTTTGACCCCTTAACAGCAAAATTTCTGGCCAAAAACGGATCACATAGATTTTCCCAAACCTCAGTACCCCGTATATCAAATTTCGAGTCTGTACACTAAAAATTGATAGAGTTATTGCGTAGCGAAATGTACATACACAGACAGACGCACACACAGACACGTTCACGTTTATAGATATACTAGCATGTGTGCCCAGCGTTGCCCGGGTGTTTGGAGGTGTATGCTGAGCAAAAACAAAACAAAACAAAGCAGTCAATCTTTTTTAATATTGACCCCTATTATGAACCCCTAACATTTATAGTTTTGGGCTCAAATCGAGTTATTAAGTTAGATCCATGTCCAAGGAACCTATATCTAAATCAAGACACAGTGTTTTTTCTCGATCTACTTCACAGCTATTACTAAAATTTCAAGTGTTTAAACTCCAAATTGTCGGAGGAGTTTGGTAGAGTTCTCAAAGGTAAAATCGTTGAACTTTGACCCCTTAACAGCCAAATTTCTGACCAAAAACCGATCACATCGATTTCACCAAATCTCAGTACCCTGTATATCAAGTTTCGAGTCTGTAGACTAAAGATTAACGGAGTTATTGCGAAGGAAAATGTTCACACACACACACACACACACACACACACAGACAGACACACACACAGACGCGTTTACTTTTATGGATATATAGATAGACAAGACACAGTGGTTCCATAGTATATCACTAAGTTCCCTTGGCTAGCCCTTACGTCTTAGTGGGTATACATGTAATTCGGGCGGTTACATCTTGAAAACGCGTTGATGTTCTATTGCTTCTAAGATCAAAACTAAAAAAACTCTTTTCAAATCTCAGCCAAATAAAGCATAATGTCCTCAAATCTCGTTTATTATCGCATTTAATTGAGTTTTTCTCGATCTACTTCACAGGTCTCGCTATCTATTTCACAGGTCTCGCCATACCAGACGCCAGACATTTGCACAGATAAAAAAAGGGGGAACATACCACCACAAATAAATACATTTTTCCTTTAGGTGTTTTCTACCTCCTTCTCTAAAATCATTTTTATCACTTATATGTATCAATAAAAATTGCATCATTTCTATACATAATCAGCTAGAGAAATGACAAAGGTAACTGTCAATATATCGTAACTTTATCTATGAATAATTGGGCATTAATTCAAAGAAATTAATCCGTTATAATGATAATAAAGAAATAGTCTCCTGACCTGAAATCAGTTGCTGAAATCGATGGAAAATTGATTGAATTCTTCTACTGCTTCAGAAAGCGCCTCACTTCCGACGCAACCCTCTACCTTTACAAAAGTTAAATCCGTTCTAAGATGGAGGAAGGTTACCACATCTATGCAGGAGATATTAAGTGTACACTTTCCGGTTAAAAAAAAACGTTACTTTACATGTTTCAAATCTAGTTACATGTTTCAAATCTAGTTACATGTTTCAAATCTAGTAAGTGCGGACCTTTTTGCCGCCATACTTTCTCTTTCTTACAGCAAAGACGTTGCGACTGTACCTCTGCTCTATCGTTACTTTTATGATGGGTGCTCGACTGAGCTTCAATCTCAGGTTCCCCTTTGTAAAACATTTGCAGCAAATACTCGTCAACTTACAACACCTGCTATCAATTTACTAATTGCGCCTATTAAACGAAGATTCCACGAGCAAAAATTCTTTCCCAGAACTGTCCGTCATTTAAACACAATACCGTGGGGCTGCTTCCAAGTTGACATGTTTGTTTTCAAATCTGCTATAAATAAGTCATTGTTGTGTCGTTATCGTGTATAATTAAACTATACCTACTACCGTCTACCTAATATTCATCAATTCTTATCCTAAGGAGGCCTCAGGACATTTATAAGCGCCGAGCCCCAAGTAAAAATAAAGTATCATCTTTATTTTGTCCGAGCCACAGCTGATAACAAAAAATAAGATTAATTACATTTTAATGGTTTCTAAAAAGGTAATAGACGGCGGAAACAAATGAAAGGTATTGCAGAAAATGGAGAGTAAACACAGAGCATGAACACAATAGGCAAACAAAACTGGTGTAAAAAAAAAAAACACCTGCTATAATTACCGAATGTCTTTCAAGATATAAAAATATAATATTAATTTATAACTCCTGGCAATTTTATTGCGATACAAAAAAAAAAAAAACAAAAAAAAACAAAACAAAAAAACAAAAAAACAAACAAACAAACAAAACCAAAAAAAAAACAAAACAAAAAGGATATTAATAGAAATACCCGAAAAATTTCATAATACTACTACATTCGTTTGATAAGGTCTACTTTAAATAAAATAGCTATAATATAAAAATAATAGAACATATTTTACTTAGCAAACATCATTATCATTATTTTAGTAATAAAGTCTCAATAAATAAATGCTATTTCGTTGCTGGGTTCAGCGGCAATAATCACTTCATGCACCGATGATTACAAAAGCATAAAACACTAGTGCATGTAGGTATAAAAATACTTATTTATAATCTACATATTAATACGAAAGCGTGTGTTATTTTCTGTGTCACGCTTATATCCAGGTCGTTTAATTGTTATGCACTTTCATTTCTTGTCATAAATAATTTTACTAAGAATTCTTGTTTCGGTTTCAATTATAGCTGATGGCACTCAAGTTATTTCATTTTTTAAAAAATAATTTTACGAAGAATTCTTCATAATTTTGGTTTCGGTTTCGATTATAGCTGATGGCACTTGAGTCATCTACATTTTTATAAATATTTTCACCAAGAATTCTTCATAAGTTTTGGTTTCGATTTCGATTATAGCTAATGGAACGCCAATAATGTATTTTTTAAAAATAATTTTATCAAGTATTCTTCATAAGTCTTAGTTTCGGTTTCGATTTTAGTTGATGGCACGTTAGTAATCTATCTTTTTTATAAATAATTTTATCAAGAATTCTTCTTAAATTTTGGTTTCGGTTTCGATTATAGCTGAAGGAACTATATATATATATGTATATATATATATATATATATTTAATTGTCTGGTTTAAGAATATTATTAAAAGTTGATTTATTTAGGTTATATTGATTTAATTTATTTTTATTAATTTAAGCAATATATAAATAAATAAAAAAATACTTCCAGTTAAAACAGAAGCAATCTTTATATAAAAGCTGCAACAATAACAGCTCACTCTAGAGATACGATGGTAAAAGGAAGGCTTTTTTAATACGGCGAATAATGTAAAAAAATATAATAAAAGATAAACGGAAGATTAATCTAGGATTTATTAATTTTATGCGGAAGCTGTCTGAATTCTCTCGAGGAAGTGTTTATTTAAAGTTCTTATTAATTGGAAATACATAAATAGTATTTAAGTATAAAAATATTGGAGAAATCATTTTAGACTGGGGCAACATTCACTCAAAGTTAAATTAATTCCGTTCGATAATTTTTTAAATAAATCGTCATCTTTTTACTGTCTAGTTTTTGTTCGCCCCATCAATAACAATTTGTAAAATAAACTGCATAAAATCTATCGTCTTTAAATTGGATATATTCCTACACGTTTTCGAATCTTTTAAGTGTCATTTTAAATTTTTTTTTAAAACCCTTATCCTTGAGTGGTCTCTTGGCCTTGATAATGTGTAATTTTTAAGTGTAATTTTTAAATCTCTTCTAATTGGACTTT
>NC_136495.1:67208050-67493050 GCF_053919585.1 Euprymna scolopes | reverse complement strand
GAAATCTAATAGAGTGCTCTTTAAATGATAATATATGCATATCATTTCATAACTGTAATGGGATTATTGTGAATATGACTACATTATACTAAAACATAACCAACTGATGTTGCCTGTACGCAAAATGAGTGAATCTCGTTTATCTGTTTTCATAATGATTGTGTGCTTCGCTCTGGTTATAACTAATCTATGAGTCGTCTTCCCTTATATGTTCGTTTAGCGAAGGTGTCCGCCCTTAAGCACTTACCTATGCTCGATTACCTGTCATCCGGGAAGATAGATAGACGCTGGATCGTTTTAGTTACGCTAAGCGATTTTCATTCTGGTCTCACTGACGTAGTGTTAAAGGATCTTCTGTGTAGATGTCCTACGTAAACCAGGGTTGATGTCTTCTGTTTTCATTGCCGTAAATTGATGCATGGCACAGGGCACTGAACAGCCTCCGATTCTTCCAGATGTGTAAAACAGCATGACTGATGGCCTGTCGTTCTTTGAATGCGATGTTTCTTGTTTATTTAGAACAAGGGATCATAAATGTTAATAAGTGCTTGTCTTTATGTGAGAAAGCCGTGGTAATAGTCGTTGAAGTTAGAAATCAGATAGTGCTTTGATACTGTAAGAAACAGCTTATTTTTGTAATATTATCATCGGAGCGCTTACTGTATTTAGTTCATGAACAGTGTCTAAAATGTAAATAAATATGTTTTTTTTTTCGTTATTATTTATTTTATTGTATGTTTTTCCCAAATCGCCACCTGCAAACGGCAGGAACCAGGCGTAACAGATACACAGGAAAACGAACTGTCCTTATATGATTTGAAAGCTTATTCCCTTTGGATATAAATGTAATTATATCAATTTGCACTTTTGCGATGAAGTTAGAAATGAAATCGTTTTCTTTCGGCAGTGATGGTTACGCCCTCATAGAATAACAAATTTATGACCCAATCATGTTGACGCATCATTCTCATAAGAAAACTAAAGTTAATCAACATTGAACCTGATTAGTACTTAGATGGCTCATCATTTCGAAATATTACATGTAGGTATTTACTTCCTTTTCACGACTGGAATATGTGACACAAGGTCGGTATGTAAGAGAAAGTCAAGCAAACGCCCTACAGAAAGTGCACTCTGGCCTTTTAAAATTGCTCGGGTATCCCTCTCGGAATTCTCCGGTATTAGGCGCTTCAGGCGATAAACAATAAACTTACTCCACCTTAAAAGACAGGATGCAACAACCTGAGAGAGATGACCCCCTAGGACTTCCCACAACCATATATCAGTCTGACAGATGCAAGATCATTCTTTACTCAAAGATGTCTGCACGCAAGACATAAAGTTGGGTGACATTGACCTAATAGGACGGGAGTTCTTAGCTGAAAACTGAAGAGGAACTAGTAGAGAATAGATCAGCGGTGAAGAGAAAGAGAAGAGAGAGAGGAGGCACCAGAGTACTGCAACAGAGATCTCACAGCCCGACACCACTTACATCTTGGACAACAGAGCCTGTCGATCCAGGATAGGGTTGCATAGTCACAGGAGATGCTGCAAATCGGCAGCGGACTAATCGGAAGCGTAGAACCGTATTGTTTTTAGACGGATGGCAACAATAACATTCATATTATTTGGTAACCTTAATTTTTACTACGTACAATAGTTATTCTAACAAGATTAATGATTAAGGAAGATTTTGACATGAATATTCTATTATTTCTAAAGTAACTCAGATTGACAAACATTCTTCTTATGGATATTTGGCAAGCCTTCCTCATACTTTACTGGCAGTTTTTGCTAAACAATGCACATCTAGTTTTATATTTCCTGATATCTTTCGACAACACATTTATTTCCTTTAAGATAAAGCAAAGCAAGTGCTAGAAAACTACAAAGCCTCTGTTTGAAAATGAGAGATCATGCAACCAGCAGGCAAGGTAATCTTGAATGTAGTTCAAAGTAATGAAACAGGTTTAAATGCCAGAACCAGACATAATTATTGAAATGCTAAAGCGAAAGTGATATCTATTAAATAATAAAAAACAAAGCAAAAAACAAAAAACAAAAAAAAAACGGCATCGACAATTTACTTAATTTCTCACTTAAGCAACTGACATAATTTCATGATCATTATGATAGTTGTTTTATCAGATTATTGAGGAGTTAGGAGAATATACCAACATGGCTAGTAAAAGGCGACACAACCCTACTACCCAAAACGAGTGAGATACAACGCCCTAGTAAGTACATATCCATCGGCTGTATCACTACGCCCTACAAGCTCTTCTCTGCTCTAGTTGAAGACAGCATATATAAACACCTCTCTTCTGGAGTGTATCTCGTAAAAGAACTAGCAGGATGCAGGAATAAGTTTATTGACATTAATGATTACTTGTTGAATAATAGGATCATTTTTCAGGACTGCGGGGAGAGGCAGAGAAATCTAAACATTGAGTGTGGTGGTTACTATGTAGAGAAATAAATTCTAGAGCACAAAAATTGCTCGTTTTAATGGTACCATTTCAGTCTTTGTAGGCATTCAACCTTTTGAGTAAAAAAAAATAATAGTAGGCTTTATTTTTGGAACGACCCGCGTGTTTAATAGTGTGCTCCACTCGAAATTGCTGCAATGCCTTAAATTATAAAGATCTGCCCGGTTATCTATATAAATAATGTCTGGTCATATAAAGACGTTAAAAACAACAATGTTATATAGTCATACGAATGCAACAGTAACCATCTCTGCAATTATTATCCAAAGAGGAGACTTTCTACGAGATAGCGTATCCCCTTTACAGCTTTGCTTGATGATAGATCCGTCGAGTAAGCTACTGAATAATTGATGTAGTGGTTATAATATGAGAAGGGTTGCCAACAAGACCGTAACAAAAGTGTCAACCAGCTGCTCTTAATAGATGACGTTAAGCTGCATGTCAACTCAGACGCTGACAGGTCGATTCTTGTAGATTGTACACACCTTCTCCAAAGATGTTGGAATGAATTTTTGCTTTGATTAATGTCCCACGTGTTCTCTAAGAGCTAGAAAGGATATCCAATGCCACGTACTTAAATGATATCGTTCGTGTCAAACTGAGATCCATTATGTAAAAGTACTTCCATGGAGTTCGTTCACACTGGAATTAGATTTTGCGACAACACAAAGATAAGTTGGCTTATTTTCTGTTGGTGGTAAGGAACATTCTTGTTTCACAGACATATTGGGCCTTTAGCCTTTTTGAATCGATTCTTAAGTTATTTCTTTACACACGATTTGCTTCAAAGTTTCCCAACAAACTATACTTCCCTCGCACATTATCTTTTGAGCCAAGTCACACTGAGTGCACAACTTTACTCCTGGACCTAATTTCCTCTTTATGTGTTAACGTTTCCTGAGAACTTAAATGATCAAATATATACTAGCTAACATTTCCCCACAATTTAACACCGGCCTTCTAGAATAATTAGTGTTTATTTTTTTATTATCTCTTTTTCGAGATGAAACATGTGCAGTTGTTAGTTATTTTAACACATCTACAATGAAGCTTCACTTTTTTCATCATCATCGCGTAGATACCTGTTTTTCTCCAGTTTAGATGAATGATGAGTTTTTCTATCACCTTGCTAAGCTATTTTGACTAACATCCAATGCAAATGTAAAGCTGAGAACCTCCAGATAATCGCTTACTAAATAAAAATAGTAAAAATAATAAGATTATTCTATCGCTGACAATCGGTGCAATGCTACTGATATAAGAGTTTATAATCTCTGATCCATATATATATATATATATATATATATATATATATATATATATATATATATATGTATATATATATATATATATTGTTACTTCTTCAGAAGATTTGATTTTTTTATGTTAGGAGTGAAATTACTTCTCAGATGGCTTGAATGTGTGTCTAAATAGAAAACGCATAATTATGTGTCCATTATATACAAAATCTTTCTCCCATCTGAATCTGATCATCGTTAGTAAGCTATATAGCAACGTTAGTAAGCGATATATATATATATATATATATATATATATATATATATATATATATATTGTTACTACTTCAGAAGATTTGATTTTTATATTAGGAGTGAAATTGATTCTTAGATAGTTTGAATGTATATCTAAATAGAAAACGCATAATTATGTGTCCATTATATAAAAAATCTTTCTCCCATCGAAACGACAAAGACCATCTGATCATCATAGGAATAATGGATGACTCGTGCCAGAAGTTTTTTTTTTTTTTAACTAAAGCTGTTTTGCGCAAAGCCAGTCCCAACTTCTCGTCTCAACCAGATTCACTCAGTGGCAGAACAGTGTCGAGACAACTTGGGGTCAACTGGGATGCAGGAACTGTTGTAGGTGTCGACATCCCCCTACAAACACCGTATGGGATTCCCAAATGGTCATTATCTGGTACGGGCCATTCTAAATGTTGCTTAACTTCAAACTTCTGTTGTGTTAACGTGATGATACCGTACTCCGTTACATAATAGCTAGGGCTAGGACAACTGCATATTTTTTCCTTTTTCTGACCCTCGAGTGTGTATCCGTTGATATCTTATATGCCTTTATATAGAGTGACGTGGTTCTCGGTTGATTAACTGTGTCTAACTGTGTCGGATATATACTCGAGAGTCAAAACAATGAAAAAATATTCTGTTGTCTAAAAATAGAATATGAACTAAAAATAACATATGAACTAAGACATTTGAAACTATAAAATAAACATAAAAATAATATATGAACTAAGACATTTGAAACTATAAATGTGTGCGTATATATTAGAAATGGACACAATGTATATTCGTGTCATTTAACTAAACTCGAATATATCGAATAAAATGATGTCCACGGCAAACTCATATCAAATAAATGTGTCAATAGACATTTTCGCCTGGCAGCACATTATGTCAATTAAAGATAACGACATCGTTAAGCAAGAATGTATATTATACTAAACGTAGGTGACACTGCGTGATTATTTAGGAATAGCAAGTGAGTTAAAAAGCGGAAGGAAATCATACAACGTCACTTTCTAGAACATTAATGGGAAAATTATGTATACACGACACTCTGAAACATTTATCACATTTAAAATATAATATCGTTTTCAGAATAGTATAATATACCCATATTAGTTTTATACTTGACTAGCAGTTCAGCCTGGCTTTGCCCGGATCTATGTACTGTTCATAATTTCCCTACGTGTGAATACACCTTATGTAAGATTTCAATTGTTTAGACCAAAATTTGTCTGAGTAATTTCGTAGAGATCACAGAGGTAAATTTTTTAAAACTTTGACCCCAATTTTGAACCCTTAAAATTTATTATTTTGGTCTCAAATCTAAATAAAAAAAGTTTTACCCATGTCCAAGTTACTTACATCTAAAATTTCAAGTCTTTAGATCCAACAGTAGCGGAGAAATTTTGTAGTATCTGCAAAGATCTACTCTTTCAACTTTGATTTTTTGGCAGCCAAATTTTCGCCCCAAAACTGATTAAAATGCTTATGTATATATTTCAAATGTTTAAACCCAAAATTAGCTGAGTAGTTTGGTAGACACCGCAAAGGTACAATCTTTTGAACTTTGACCTCTTGGCAGCTCAAATTTGCGACCAAAATGGATAAAAAAGCTTAACCTATATCTGAATTCACTTTATGTAAAATTTAAAATATTTAGACCAGAAATTGACTGAGTAATTTGGCAGAGACCGCAGATGTCAAATTTCTTTTAAACTTTTACACCGATTTTGACCCCTTAACATTTATTTTTTCGGTTCAAATCAAATTAAAAAGTTTGATTCATATCCAAGTAACCTACATTTAGAATTTTAAGTGTTTAGACCCACAATTCTAAGTTTGGTAGAGTTTACAAAGGTCAAATTGTTGAACTTTGACTCCTTGACAGCCAAATTTTTGACCGAAAACCGATTAAAAGACTTTTCCAAATCTCAATAATCCTTATGTCAAATCTTGAGACAGTAGAATAAAAATTGACAGAGTTTTTTGGTAGGGAAATGTACACAGACACATACACTTTTATAGATATATAGATTGGTAATCTCTTCTCTTCTATCTATTCTATCTTCTTCTATATTATATATATATATATATATATATATATATTTATATATATATACTGTGTAAGCAAAAACAAGACTTCAAAACAAGGTGTTGATGGCAACAAAAAGTGTATTTCAATTTACGCTACAATTGTTTCCATGTCCAGTTCGACAATTTCAAGCATTATGTCGTTTGAAAATTTTCAAAATCAGCATTTCTTGAGACTTTATGAATAAGCACACTTTTGGCAATGGAGCATTTTTTGAAGAGAAGGAACGAAGGGGAAATCCCTAGCAAGAAAAGCATGCGAGAAACATGTTAATATTAATGCTCAATTATAAAATTTGATAATTTTGTAGCTTACTCTTTAAGTCAACCATTTTTGGCTTAAAACTCATTGGTATATGAAAATTTACTGAATTTCACGACCTCAGTATAATTACACATAAGTCTCTCTCTCTCTCTCTCTCTATATATATATATATATATATACATATACATATATATATATTTTATATATTATTTTATTTTATATATATATATATATACATAAAATGAACTCATTTTTTCCCGTGTGCTTTTGACTTTAATAGGATTAAAAATCAAGACATTTCATGCAAATGTAGTATGCACAAATTGGAGTACATTATCTGAGGTGTGCTATAGGCAGATTATCTCTAAACTTCCTCTATAAGCGTACATTACTATATTTTTCCTTGTGAGAGTTCACTGCAAAATTCGGTTAGAACCAATGGAAGTTGTAAAATCTTTTCTCTTTAATAAATTCATCCTACCCCCACTTCCCATTTACACCACTGTTTGATCGTTCACAAGGAACAGTACGAAGAAACACCGGTGACTTAAAAAAAGTGGAATGTTATTACAACGTTCCTTTACGTTCTGTTTTTTGCTTGGTGAAACGAACATTAGACTTAACCCGTTCGAAGGTTTATTTATGACATTTTTCTTTCACTTTTTTTCGTTTTGTCATGGACTAAAAAAAACAGAATGGCATTTTAACTTTCATTTTCTAATGGGTGAAACGCACCATTGGTTTATTTATACCATTTTTGGTTTTGTTTTCCGCTGTGTTTTCTTTTTCTTTCACTTTAGTTTATTTGGAAGTTGACACAAAAAACAGGATTGGCATTATCATGTTCATTTTCTACTGTTTAGTTATGCCTTTTCTTCCCTCTGTTTTCGTTTTTAAAAACGCGTACATTTTTTCCCTGATTTTCGCCTTTTGTTTTTCTTATTTATTTATTTATTTATTCATTTATTTATTAAATAACTTACACGTTTGTTCCAAACAACCGGGCAACGCCGGGTACCCCTGCTAATAAACAAATAAGGCGTTCGTTTCAAAACAGTCGCATTTTTTTAAAAACAATACAAACAATGATTGTATTTATTGATTAATAACAAAAACAGACGTTGAATTCCCACTTGGTTATAACAAAACCTAAGACATATTTCCAAATCAGTTCAACAATACATTGCGATTAACACGTCTAGAGAAAAGAAAAACAATACAATTGTTGTATCTTCTTGGGGGCGCTGTCTATATTCTATAATTATGAAAGAATTAAAAAATATAATGTTTGAATCTTATAAGATGTAATTTTTACTTCCAAAGTCGTCCACATTTTCGATAACCACCTACCATGCCTGTGCGACCACTAATATACAGAAACCAGATATTGAAATCGTTTCATTTCGCACATTGTTCCACTTATCTTGCGTCAGTTGTAATAAGAAAACACCAGAGGATATACTTACTTGAAATTATCTACTCTGCTCCAGAGTTGATGCTCATACACGTTACCAAATCTTCAACAATTTCCCAGGCCTCCTTGACGTGAGAGTTTGTTGAAGTCCATGTAATCGGAATGTAGGTTGCGTAAAGTTTTGCCAAAATCACTATATCCATCCGTACAACTGCAGCTGGTGTCCTTACTTCGGCCATCAACACCACTTTCAATAAAAAAAATGACTTTTATTTCTGAGATATGGTCATGTTTTCCATGGAAGCTCTCGTCACTAAACGCGTATATAAAGAATTCACTCACCAGAAGGATTAAAGATAAAATCACACACTACATAAATTCATTCCTGATCTATATCAATGATCAACAAAATCACATCCTAAGATCATTTGTAGACATTTATGCTGACGACACTACCATATATGGCAAAATTTTAAAGACTGTAAACGACCAAGTTCTCTCTGATTCTCTCTCCTCTTATCTTGATCATGTGGCGCAATGGGGAAAGAGGTGGCTGGTTAATTTCAATGCATCTAAAACCAAAATTCTATCTTTCCATCATCAACGCTCTGATCCCTGTTTGGCATCAATTGAAATGAATGGCCTTCGTCTTGGGGAGGCTTTATGTTTTGAGAAGCTTCTAGGTCTGATCTTTACTCCTGATCTAAGCTGGAACATGTACATCAAATCCGTTGCCAAGGCTCTGGAAAAATGGTGGGATCGTTCTACCGCTCCAGTAGATATCTCACTTCTGATGCAATTCTCTACCTATATAAGAGCCAAGTACGTCCAAGGGTGGAGTATTATTGCCACGTCTGGGCAGGAACTGCTAGAAGCAGCTTATCCTGCCTTGACAGAGTTCAAAATAGACTTCGTAGCCTAGTGGGGATGCCGTTTTCTCTTCCCTGCAACTTTTTCCCCAAAGAAGAGACGTTGCGAACCTGTTTCCGCTTTATCGTTACTGCAATGGCAAGTGCTCGTCTGAGTTCCGATCTAGAGTTCACATTGGTATCGTCTAGTCGAAACCACTATCAATAATTTCCCCCACTCCTTATATGTGATTAAAACTAAACATAGATTCCATGAACAAAGCTTATGGAACTCTGTTCCGTTTTCCTGCTTTCCAACTGACTACAATATGGTTGTCTTCAAGTCCAATGTGAACAAGTTCTTGATGAGCCAACCCCTTAAGTAATCCAATTTACGAAATTTCCACTACTAACGATTACTACGACATGTTCCCTTTGACTACTGTACACTCATTAACCCTTATCCTCAAGTGGCATCCAGGCCTTGATAAGGTGTGACTCATTTGTAAAAAAAATACACCATCAACAGTCTTTATATCTATTCCTTCTTTCAACAAACCGTGATTGGACATGTTGAAACATTAAATTAAAACACGGTCGCATCAAGATTAAGACAACGCCAAATTTCTAGAGGGTGATGTTTCAACTGACGTCAAATGAACCGGTTGTTCAACCGTCGGAAAAAAAATACTTGTTCTTCGTCGGCATTAGCGAATACACACAGAAACTAACACACACATACGTATAAACACACACATACACTTCCTAGTTCGATGAGAAAAACACCTATGCCATTTTTGAAGAATTGATGAATATGAAATAAACCTCGGAAATCTCGCTTCTTTAGTTTTGCAATTTGCGAGTAATGCCCCTGACCCACTTCCCATAGCAGTAGAGTAACGAAACTTGGCACATTTATTAGTCTTTCTCTACATAGGAACCACCCAGAGTTATGCATTTCTCCCATCGTTTGATGTAGCTCTGGAGACCGTTTTTGTAGAACACCCCACGTTAGTCCTCCAACCACGACGTGACTTCAGAAATCAAAGCTGCATCATCTGGAAAACGCTTTCCTTTCAAAAATAACTTCATGGCCGGGAAGAGGTGAAAGTCAGAGGGTGCAAGGTCATGATAGTAAGGAGGTGGGGAAGGATTTCATAACCACACGCCCGTGCTTCTGATCTGGCGACATGCGAGTTGTGGACCGGAGCGTTGTCCTGCAGGAGGAGGGTACCTTTGCTGATCTTGCCCGGCCTCTTGATTTTGATAGCTTCCCTTAATTTCCTCAAAAATGAAGCATAATAGGCTCCTGTAATTGTGATACCGTTTGCCAGTAAATCTGTCATCACTACTCCGTCCTGGTCTCAGAAGACTGTGAACATGACCTTGCCAGCGGAGGGTTGCACCCTTGCCTTCGTTGGAGATTGTGAGTCCAAGTGCATTGACTGGGCTTTGGTCTCTTGATCATAGTGATGCACCCACGTTTCATCCTGTGTAATCAGTCTTTTGAAAAACTTTGACTCATCTTCTTGGCACATCTCCAAATTCATCCTCGAGCACTCGACGTGTTCTCGCTTCTGGAATGGTGTGAGCAACCTGGGAATCCATCTGGCAGACACCTTATGCATATGCAAATGGTCATGAATGATAATTTTCACAGACCCTGTACTAATTTTGACATCTTGGGCTTATGTGCGAATAGTAATGCGCCGATCTTCCAAAATTGCCACCTCAACTTGACGGACAGATGCCTCATCAACGGCAGAAGGGGTGGGGGCGACCAGGTCTGGGAGCTGTTTCCACAGACTTCCGGGCATAATTGAATTCACGATGCCAGCGTTTTACAAGGTCATATGATGGGGCATTATCACCATAGGTTTCTTTCATTTCATCAAAAGTCTCCTGTGGTGTGCGTCCTTTCAACTACAAAAACCGGATCACTGCTCGACATTCAACAGGCCTGACTCAATTCAAACACCTGTAAAACAGAAACCACAATTAGTTCAGAGCTGTAATTTGCAACACAACCCGTAGAGATATTAATAATTGCACATGCAAAATTTCAGCTAGATCAGACAATTGGAAGTGGGCCAGGGGCATTACTTATTGCACGCCCCTCGTAGTCCTTACTTTCCATGTGCGATGTTTATGAAAATTATCGTTGATTATTTTTTAACCTTGAAATAGTAATTTTTGGACTCTTATATTGTGGATTTATGTTGTAGATTTGCAGCCACAGACGTTATCTATAAATTCAATATAATTAGACTAATAACCACTATCCATTATCGTTTTTGCGAAATTTATCGTTCCCTTTTTTTTGTCATCGAATAATAACATATTAATTCCTAGAAGCGTCACATTCCAAATTACGGCTCTTTAATATCAAATCTTTTACGTTCAAAGCTTTAAATACAATTATCACCCACTAACTCTTTTCGCTTCGTACAACACTTAACGTAATTGGGAATTACTCTGCATTAGGAACAGTTTCTAATATGACACCGTCCGTGTTCAGTTTTTATTTCCTTAAAAATCAAACAAGCTAGAACTGAATTCAAATCGCACCAACCAAGTAACAGTGATAATTTCGACGGTCTCTGATCTGGTCACAGCACTTCTCACGGCTTTCGACTAGACTTTATTATTACCCGCCACTGCTTTACAAAATCTAAATTTACACGAAATTTTTTTCTCTACCAACTTAACTACTCTTCGCCTTCGGTCAAGATCAAAGCTTGTTCTTCAGATGATACACTTCAATTTCTTGTTCTCTGTCAGTAAAGGAGAAATCCTTCACGACTGAGACAATTTTAATTTTTGTTCCTTTTCTCAACGTTAAAAAACGGCCGTGGTGTCTAACTTTGTCCCATGGGGAGGCTTTTAAATAGGAACTAAAGTACACTTTAAAAAATAATTCGACAGCGTTCATTCGATCGAGATCCAATCAATACAGACCAGCTTTTAATATTGTCTGCTCTGATGCATAGAAACGTCTCTCGTCCGAATCACAACAAATCCAACAACACCTTGGCGTTCCAATGGGGTGTAAAACTATCAGAGCAGAGTCCAATTAGTATATTCTGTCAATGCATAAATATAAACATATGTTTAGGAACAGCAAGACGGACGCAAAAACTCTGACATCCTCTATACATTAACTGCTTTAATATGACAAGTCGATTAACACCAGCAGTATAGAAAGTAACAAAAATAAATTTTTTTAAAGACATATCGACGAAGACCTCAGAATTTTTAAAAAAGTGAATGATTTAATACAAATGAATACAAAATCATTAAGCAACAAAAGAAACAATTACAAGCTACTGATAAGACACACATCTTTTTTTTTTTAATATTGTCTCAAGATTTCCGAATGCAAAACTAAACATGCTTTCATTTAAAAATATATATATAACAATATTTGACGTTCTAACTTCTTCAAATAAGATTACAGGATAATGTTTTCAATGATCTGACCTATGCTGCCTATCGGATTTTTACCTGCCATTTTAATAAATTATAAACTGACTTTACAGATTACGGACCATGCTGAAATTATTATTTAGAAAGGCATTCATAATATTGTGAGGGGAGGTTAATATTATTTTTAACTATTCTATACTTATACCAAACAATTGAATAATTCTTAATATGGGAGGGAAGAATAATATTTTACTATTCTCCACTTTAAAGTAACAATTTAATAAATAAAAAAAAAACTAACATACGGAATACAGACCGTGATAAAATAATAACGTTATCCCTATTATATATATATATATATATATATATATATATATATATATATATATATATATATATATATATATATATATATAGACTAGCATGAGTGCCCGGCGTTTCCAGGGTGTTTGGAGGTGTATGTTGAGCAAAAAAAATAACAAACAAACAAAAAACGGTCAGTTATATTATGCCCCCTTAACATTTATTGTTTTGGGCTCAAACTAAATTATTAAGTTAGATCCATGTCCAAGGAACCTATATCTAAAATTTCAAGTGTTTAGACCCAAAATTGTCGAAGGAGTTTGGTAGAGTTCCCAAAGGTCAAATCGTTGAACTTTGACCCCTTAACAGCCAAATTTCTGGCCGAAAATCGATCCCATCGACTTTTCCAAATCTCAGTACCCTGTATATCAAATTTCGAGTCTGTAGACTAAAAATTGACAGAGTTATTGCGTAGGGAAATGTAAACAGACACACAGACACGTTCACTTTTATTGCCCGAGTGTTTGGATGTGTAGATTGAGCAAAAAAAAAGTGGTAGTAGGAAGGCAGGCTCGAATCCGTACCGCAAAGGAGGAAAAAAACGGGTAAAACCTAACGTTTATGCTGTTACGACCACCACCAAACCGGACGCGACATTTTAAAAAATTAAGGCTAGACAATCTAAAGGTGAGGATAACTTAAAAAAATATCGGCGAAAAAAGTTCCCCCCTCTGTAGAAAAGTGCCTAGTTGAAGGGGAAGATATTAATGTTTTTAGCTACTCGAGGATAAGGGTACATCAATGTTAGATGGTAATGTAGAAATCGTTAATGATGTGAATTGGGTAAAATTGGATTATTTATGGAGACGGCTTAACAAGAACTTGTTTACATTGGATTTGAAGCCCACCATGCTATATTCAACCGGGAAGCAGGCCAGCGGAACAGTGTTCCACAGGCGGGCAGTTCTGAGTAAAGAAGCTTTGCTCATGAAATCTGCGTTTAGATTTAGACACAGTTTGAGAGTGGAGGAAATCGTATATCGTGATTGTTGCTAGTCGAGTATTTTTTTGTGAAAGGTTGGCATAGATAGGAGTTAAAATAAAGATTTTATGAACATGTTTTCCACCCTTAAAATTCTAGTACTTTCACTAGTGCTACGTATATCAGGCAGGTACCCAATCTGTTGTTTTCAGAAAGGAAAAGCATGCACTTTACACGCAAATAAAATAATTGCGGAAACAGCATCTTTACTTACTGATCAATGCAACTGTGTAACGATGAGTGGGTTGCCAGCGCATACCTTTGTCTGTGGAAATAGTTTGTCTTATTGAATCAAGATGGCGGTAAGACTTCTCAGTTGCCCAGGGCGTAGCTGTCATTTGATGTATTATTCTGTTTCAAGAAAACAACGAAGAAAAAAAGCAACAAAGTAAAAGCAATAATTAATTGGTTTGGTTATGCGAGCTATGATGATACTCTTACTCATTACCAAGAATAGTCAGATGAGCAAACAAATCTCGATACATACATACATACATATATATATATATATATATATATATATATATATATATATATATATATATATATATATGTGTGTGTGTGTGTGTGTTGTGTGTGTGTGTGTGTGTGTGTGTGTGAGTGTGTGTGTATTGAGAATAGGAAAGTTCATTGAATGATTCTTGACAATCATATAGATCAAAGTCAGATGAGATAATACGATAAGAGAAATTTCGCATGGGCGATAAAAATGGTTTTATGTTATTATTATTATTTTTTTTTTTTTTTGCAAAATATTATTAAATGAACAAACATTTCGAGTAAAAATTTATCATTTAATCGGAAGAAAACACATTTAAAATGTACAAACATGCTACAAGAAGCAGCTCAAACGTTTACAAAATCTGATCTAAGAAACCGGTAGTACTCCCCTTATCTAAAAAGGGCGGAATGAAACTGTACAAAAGCGAAATAAATTATTTTTATAACTCAGTACAAGACTTTACTTCGTTTTAGTACTCATGGTTTCTGATTGAAGAGTTCGTATGAATGGTGATGTTATTTTCTGTTGTTGATGAAAAGATACATATTCTCTCAAATACTACTATGACAAGAGAATATTCTTTTCATTATTTTGACTCTCCAGTATATATCAGTTAATATCATATGTTTTTAGATAGAGTGATGTAGTTCTCGATTGATTAACTGCGTCGGATATATACTTGAGATTCAAAACAATACTAAGAATATTCTCTTGTTACAGCCCTAGTAATGATACACTGATTTTAACTCCAAAACGACCCTTATTGGATAATGTTTAAAAGATAGCATAAAACCATTTTATCGCCTTTAAAAATGTTTTATTGCATCTGACGTAAATCTGCATTATTGTTAGATTGCTTCTTTAATTTAAATGTGGAAATCAAAATCAAACAAAAAGAAACAGCTAAAAGCTACCAATAAGATGAAAAAATATGTATTTTTTTTATTTTTGGTATTAAAATTTTCGAGTACAAAACTAGAGACGTAATATATTAGCAAGAGTTACAGTTTTAATCAAAGTTCTTTAACATACTCGTATTTGAAGCACCTTTAATTGTTAAGATATTTAAGCAGGTGCATAACCCCGATAATACAAAAATAAAAGTAAAACCAAAGATTAATAAAAAAAAATTGTATCGTATGAGTGTTATGGCTTTTTTGCTTCACGTAAAGTTTTAATAATTAAAAAGTTTATAGAAGGACTTTCATATTCTCATTATACTTCCCAGCATTTTCAAAGTTCTGAATAATGGTAAGTGTTTCAAACACACCGTTTTATTATAACTAGGGGCATGACAACAACATATTCTTTTCCTTGTTTGTTGATTCTCAGGTATATATCCATTGATATCTTATATGTTTTTATGTAGAGTGATGTGGTTCTCGGTTGATTTATTGTGTCTAACTGTCGTATATATACTCAAGAGTAAAAACAATGAAAAAAATATGCTGTTGTCTTAGCAATAATTATAACAAGAGAACACGGGAACAAATGGGTTAAAGGACACTGAAGACAACTTTGCACTACTTATACATCCGCTTGCAAAGATTAAGATCATGATATATTGTAATTAAGCTTATGTAAAAAATCTTTATTCGATTTTTTTTTTATAAATCTAATACATAAAATGCTATATGTCTGTCTGTCTCCATATTTCTAAACTCTATCTTCTCCGAAACTAAAGTCACAGAGAGGCGCTAGGAACCTCAAGTGATTGCATTTTTTACGGACTGTTCTTTTATGGGTCTTTAGCCGGTATAAATAGTTTTTAAGGGGTCAAAAATGGGTAAAAATTAAAAAATCGTTAAACATTTTGCACATTCATCTTATTATATTTTTAATTTTAATTTTTAACTAACATAGGTGCCCGGCGTTGCCCGGGTGTTTGGAGATGTATGCTAAGCAAAAAAATAAAAATAATAATAAAATAAAATAAAAAATGGTCAATGTTTTTAATTTGACCCCTGTTATGACCCCTTAAAATTTATTGTTTTGGGCTCAAATTAAGTTATTAAGTTAGATCCATATCCAAGGAACCTATATCTAAAATTCCAAGTCTTTCGACCCCAAATTGTTGGAGGAGTTTGTTAGAGTTATCAAAAGTCAAATCGTTGAACTTTGACCCCTTAACAGTCACATTTCTGGCCGAGTTATTGCGTAGGGAAATGTACACAGACAGACAGACAGACAGACACACATACACACAGGCACGTTCACTTTTATATATATATATATATAAATATATATATATATATATATATATATATATATATATATTAGTTCATATACGTGTAAATTTGGTACAACGGTAATGTAACACGCTTCAAATCCTACAGTTTCGGTTTCGATTCTAGCTTATGGTACCGAAATACTTTTTTTTACTTTTGAAATCACGACTCTATAATAATATATTCGAAATCTGGACAAATTAAAATATCATATTGAAGCGTATTTTACGTCCGGGCAATGTCAGGCCTTCCCCCTGCTAGTATCGACTACATAATTTTCATTCTAGAAAGTCAGAGAAATTTCTTCAACAAGAGTAGACACGGCGCTCTAGCGTTTATGAAAGAAATTTCGATTTTCGAAATGATAAAGATAATTACTATTTCTATATAAAATTCTTTGTTCACCGAGTGTTCAAATTCCAGCGGCTGTAGATTGTTTTTCTATCAGGCCAAGTAATAAATACTCTGAAGAGAATCGATGCTGCAATGTCACGACTGGTTTCACCCGTTCAGCTAAACAGCGTGTCACAGCTTTTCGGCATCTAAACAACGTGGGATCATTAGAAACGATATTCAACCACTGATTGAAACTATGGTGTGATTTTGCGGTACAAGGAGGTTGTGGAGTCGTTTTGAAGACCATAAGATTTCGTACAGGAATATCTAAACGCATATCTGTAGCTAGAGACGTACATATATTACAACACATCAAGATACATTACGACCATGTACTCCCTACAGCCACCTACCTTGAAAATGCTGCTGTGAAACCTGACATAATTATATGGAATAAGTCAGAGAGAGTTGCAATCATGATTGAAGTGACTCTTCCTAATGATGGCGGTCTGAACAGAGATGAAAGAGAGAAACAGACTAAATACCAAGGTCTTATGTATGATATGAAAAGAAACTGGAATCTTAAGGAGATATCAATCATACCAGTTATCATAGGTGCCACAGGGCTTATGAAGAAGAACCTGAAGTCCTACCTAACTAATATTCCTGGTGAACCAAGTGCAAAAGAGATCCAGACAATTGCACTTAAGGGAACAGCGAGGATACTAAAAAGAGCTCTCGGTTGGTTTCAATAAAAAGCGGGGCCATGTTGGCAGCTGGGTTGGCTGCCCCACACCCAGCATTACAATCTTCAAAGGAAGGAAAAAAAGAGACAAGCCACGATAGTGTTAGAAAAGAGATGAATGTAAGTATACTCTCGACGGGATAAAGGTAGATAACTCTGATAAAAGAATTAGAGAAGGAAGTGGAAGAAAAAAATCACGATGAACCGGAGCCATTAGTTGCTTTTTATTTTTATTTTTGTAGATAAACATAAATGACAGGCTTACCTTTCGATAGTTTATAAGAGTTATTCTTTTCCCGATTTTTTCTGGGTAATTTTTCTATTCGCTGAGCGGTCTTTTCTTTTATTTCAGCTGGCATGTTGTATAAAATGGCACCCAAATATTGTTGTTCAGCCATATATTTCTCAAGCACTTTCTATCGGTACATCCGATTATCATCAGGAACGATTGTTGTAGGTATCGTTTTCTTTTTCTTTTCCTTTGACGCTTCGTGTATTTATATATTTTTTTATTGGTTACAAAGGTGGTTGCAGGATGATTAGGAGCGAATTGTTTTTATTTTTAATTTCGATTTTCTTATTTTATAGTTTATTTATTTAGTTTCTTGTTATTTATTAAATACGGATAGCATATTGTTATAAAAAACTACAGCCCTTTTTAACCGGATCTCATTTAACACCGGGGCAAATATATTAACTGTATTAAATGACTAACAAGAAACTAGATAAACTCTAAAATAAGAAAATCTAACTTTAAAATACAAAAAAAGAAGAAATATTCAAGGAATTAAATACATTTCATTTAATAAAACGACAGACTTTTGTAACTAATAAAAAGAGTTAATAGATTTTCCCATTAAAATCTATTTATTATCAAAATAAAAGAATTTGCGTTTAACATGTGTTTTAGATAGCGAAATTTGACTACGTTTCCTCAAATTATAGCAACAGTTTCGAATCTCAGAGTTGGTGTTGGTGTTTATCTCATCAAGACCAAACTTTTGCAAAGTTCGCTTGAAAAATACATGGATAAAATTAACCTATCATTATACATTACAAATATAAACAGGAAACTATATTGGTGGAGAACCACGCTAAATAAACATAGCCAAGTTATTACAAAGGGATTATATTGAAATGCACCGCAGCAGGTGTAGACGGGACACATTTCCAGATGGCAAAGGAATTGGGAAGATGCCAATATTTGTTAATGTAGATGCAGCAATGTTTTCCTATCCGCGTGCAGGTATTTGCAGAATGAGACTCCTTGGTTTGGGGTGCATGAAATGATGTGTACGCGATTAGGCTTACCGACGAGGCATATGTAATTGGTAAAATAAGTTCAAATCCCATCGGGTGTATTGGTTTCATTTAAGCACTGAAAACATAGGGACGAGTACAAAATTGTTTCCTCTTCCTCTGTCTGTCTGTCTGTCTGTCTCTCGCTATATATATATATATATATATATATATATATATATATATACATATATATGTATATACAGCGTGACCCAAAACAAACGGGCCCCGTGTACACTTTATGTGATATCTCCATTATTTATTCACCGATTGCCATTATTTTACAGGACATGGCAGAATCAACGACCGTGAGTACACCAAGACCCCAGTGGGAACTGACACAAAGAATATACTGTGTTAACTACAAACCAGAACAGTTTCATGCGTCGGTTCGAATGTGAAAATGCTCCATCCAAAAGCAGAATTCAGAACTGAGTGGACCTCTTCGAGAAGTATGGGACCGTGAAGAACCCCAACGCTGCCAGAGAGAACCATCCAAGCCACTTGGGACGTCCCAAGAAGCGAACAGCCGAGCTGGTCGAAAGAGTGAGAGAGTCTCTCGAGCAGAGTCCGAAACGCTCTGTGCGTAAGTGAAGTCAGTCCCTCGGTATGTCTCGTGTGACTTGCAGGAGAGTGCTGGTGAACGATATCAGGACTTACCCATACAGAATACAGACGCTACATACCCTTACAGCCTCAGACAAAAAGCAGAGGAGGGTTATGGCCGTCAAGATGCTCGAGAAGATCGAGGAGACACTAAGTTTCCTTAACCTCCTTTGCACCTCAGATGAAGCACACTTCCATCTTGATGGGAAGGCGAACTCCAAGACAAATGTCTTCTGGGGGTCCTCCAGACCCAATGAAGTAGCCAAGTAGCAACCAAGCCCCTGCACTCACACAGTGTGGTCTGAAATCTCAGCCAGAGGCATTATCGGACCAATCTTCATCGAAGAATCTGGCGCAGCAGTGACAGTCACCAAGGGACAATATGTGGAGGTCATCAAAACCTTCAAGAGTGAGCTCATGAGCAAGTTCTAGTTTCAGCAGAACGGAGCAAGTTCTCACACCTAAAACCTGTCCCGAGATTGGCTGAAAGAGAACTTCGGAGACCGAGTGATCAGTCTCAAGACTGATTTTGAGTGGGCACCCCATAGCCAGGACATAAGCTCCCCCCAGATATTTTTCTTTGGGGCTATCATTAGGACAGAGTCTACGCAGGGAAACCCAGAACCATCACGGAACTCAAGGAAACCAGCAGGGAGGAAATGAGAGCCATTACCAATTCGGTCTGTAAGAACGTCATGGACAACTTCGTGCTGCGCCTCAAGAAATGAACGGAGCTAAATGGAGGCCATCTAGAACATATGCTGTAGAACGGATGAAAAAATACCAAAGACCCTAGTGTTTTGATGTGATGTTTTGAATATAATAAACTAATTATGACCAAAGTTTCATTTCATTCGGACAAAACACTAAGAAACGGGGCCTAATTAGAGTTGGGGCCATTTTTTTGGGTAACCCTGTATTTATTGGCAGAATTTTTTTCTCTATGGCATATTTCATTTTTTTGTCTATATTCAATCTTTTCCAACTTCCGAGTAACGGTCTTCACTTCTGGCGGAACTGGCTGATGTAACCACCATATTTATCATAAATCCGAGTACTTTCCAATCCTAAATTAATCTAACTGGTTTTGAACAATTTATAACGTTTTTTCCTTTATTGATTATTTATCCTTTTTTCCATTGGTTAATATATATATATATATATATATATATATATATATATATATATATATATATATATATATATATATAAAGTAATGAAATCAAAAGGATGCAGTGTTTACCTGATATACGCAATGGAATATTCAGTTGAACAGTAAATTTTGATTGTAAAGTTCAACTTACATTTTTAATCTTCTTATATATATATATATATATATATATATATATATATATATATATATATATATACTGCCTTATTAAATGCATGTTTTGTCCATTGGTAATGTGGAACACTGTGTGACAACTTATTCTATGTTTGCTTATAGAAACATAAATAAACATTAATTCTCTTTCCACATAACTGCTAGGTTGACCGCATACATAAAAGTTTTAACACTTGGAGTTCAATGATGGCGCATGTCTAGGCTCGGGCCGTGCAAAAGCAAAAGAGTTATTCCCCACATAAACGGTTCCTGAAAAAGGATGAAACGTTTACATGTATCGCAGAATCTGCCTTCAGAATGTGCATTTTGACGACAGAAGCGTCGGTGAAAATTGCCAAGAACAACACTAACTATAAACATAGCTTAAGTATCGAATAAAAAAAAAATGGATAAAAACATGTTATGGATTAATAAGCAGTTGGCAACTGTTAACTTGACAAGGGGATTTTCTGAATGAAAGGGAGATAACATGAGTTAATGAACTAATAAATTTATGAATTAACAATTTTACTCTGATGTAAAAATATACGTTAAAGACCAATAATGTATGAAGACCATTTGAAGTTATTGAATAAGAAATAGAGAAGAGCGCCAGAAGGTTTGTTTTGAAATTTCGTTGTATATGTATGTATGTGTGCGCGTGTGTGTGTATTGTGTGTGTGTTTGTGTATTGTGTGTGTTTATGAGAATTTACTTTCTTGGTGGTCGAGTTTCGCTCCAGAGGTAGCCACCATATTAAAAGAAATTTGGGCTTGGGGCACTCCATTCAATGTTTCTTAGATCTACGTAGTGTTTGTTGATATTACTAAGAGTGGAGGCACGCCGCATATATATATATATATATATATATATATATATATATATATATATATATATATATATATATATATATATATATAATGTGAGTAGCAAAGCATGACAGCTTGAATTTCCTCAAACACACTGGTAGTTTAATAAGACGTAATCAGGAAAAGATTACTACCTACAGAGCAGATCAATTACATTTTGAAACATTGCGTTTCTTTTAATTTCGCATTCCTTATTTTTAACAATGATTCCGGCAACATGATTACCCCCGCCTCTGGGTTTGTTTGTTTATCTTTTCATTAGCAAGCCTACACGATAAAATCTACTAATATTATCTTCATAGATTTTTTTTTTTACCGGATCTGCATATCTTATGATGCATACGTTTCCACTATCTGCGTGAAGACACCTTCTACTAATTCGGCTGTCTTTCTTATAGCTGATGTAAACCTAGTACAATAACATATGTTCCGTATTTATTTTACTAATATTTGGTTCTAGAAAAAAAAAAAAACTTTAGAAAGCAAAATTGATCCATAAGCAAATAATAATAATAATAATAATAATAATAATAATAATAATAATAATAATATGGAACGTTGTTTCTAATGTTCTGCTCCATTGCAAAAGCTACTGATCGCGAAAACTTCGTTAGTATCCTTGATTGATGGCTGATGAGGATAGGTTATCGCATGTGCTATCATGCAAGTTTAATAAAAACTGAATACATGTGTATGTATGCATATTTTCCTATCTATTAACAGTTACGTCACACAAAAGGAATGGGGATCCGGAAAGACAACATTTCACTTAGCTCTGAAACCGGCATGGACAGTCTATGATATAAATAAACTATTTTATAATAGTACCTAAAATTCGAAATTTATTTCTCCACTAGCAGGGAGACAAGACGTTGCCCGGCATTGAATTATGATCAACGAATATTTCACACTCCTATATTTTTATTGTCATCGAAATCCGTGAAATCGCCCAGGAGGAAGCTTCTCATACTTCCGTGTAGTAACCTAGTCTAAAATATATGTTATTTTGCATGGCACTCTAGAGAACCTAGTGTTTTTTTTATAAAATTATTTTATATAAACTTCTTTCCAGTTAACGAAAAGAAAAAGCATAAAGAAATTTATGTGCGGGGTTTGAACCTACGGACCACGTCATGCAAAAAAAAAAAAAAAAAGATGGTAAATTTTCAAATCTTATAAAATTCTTTTCAGTTAATGAAAAAAAAAAAAAAGAAATATACGTGCGGAGTTTGAACCTACAAACTCACATCATGCACCCCCCCCCAAAAAAAACACAAAAACAAAATAAACACCTATCGAAGTAGAATTTTCACAGCCCGTTGATCTATCATTGTTGCTAAGCGATGACATGGAAAAAATTGCTTTACCGATGATAGATAAATTAAAATAACGGTTTCGATTATCAATTATCGGTAATTATCGGGAGGTATTCTGAGACAAAATTTAACTAAGACCACTCCCAGACTTATAAATTAAAGTTCTGTAAATTTAAAGAAAATCTGTTCAGCTGTTTTGGAGTCGATAAGGAACGAACTCACACGCAGAGACAACGTTGCATTTATATAATTGTTGAGAAAGAGTCATGTTTGGTAAAATTGCATAAGCACGAATATTACCCTCGTCAGGTTCAGATCAAGGTCCACTCAGAAGTATTATATTTACATTTACGTTGTAGTTTCCCTTTATATATCAGTTCGCGTTAATAAGTATATTCTGCTAACATAACAAAACTGATAAGGGGTTAGCCACGACCGCCATAAAGAGGGATGGGCCACCGAAAAATACGTAGAAGCGAGTAAGATCTGTCGAACAATCAGATTGTTGATAGTGAATAAGAACCTTTTTACAAAAAAGTATTAGAAAACTTAAAAATTGCATTGGAAAAGAGAACATTGTTGAATACGATATATATTGAAACAGAAGTTATTCTATATTAATTAAATAAAAAAAATAAAATGACATAAAAACGTGTGTGTTGTTTGTGCTTTAAAAGTAAATAGATATTTAGTTGTTTCATTGATTTTAAAGAATAAAAGTCGTTCATTTTTATTATAAATTTTAGTACTGTGTGTGTGTGTGTGTGTATTTTTGTGTGTGTGTGTGTGTGTGTGACGCGGTTTGTCTCAGGCTACAAGCAATCCACTCAGGCAAGTTAGGTACCAAAATAAAGCTTATGACCCAGCGGATGTTTTAGGGATATTTATGTCCATGTTTTGTGTATGGAAATGCAAAACAAAAGAAAAAAATACAAAAAATGCAAAACAAAAGAAAAAAAAAACAACAATTTACTAAACAACGTTTTATTTACTGGATACTTTTCTAGTATTCACCGGAAGTTATTATCTCCCTTAGTTAATTCGATTTACTGTGTGTGTGTGTGCGTGTGTCTGTGTGTGTGTGTGTGTGTGTGAGAGAGAGAGAGAGAGAGAGAGAGAGAGAGAGAGAGAGAGAGAGACGCGGTTCGAAATGAAGCTTATGACCCAGCGGATGTTTTAGTGATATTTATATCCATGTTTGGTGTATGGAGACGAAAAAAAAAAAAAAACGATGAAAAAAAAAAAAATAACGATTTACTAAACAACGTTTTATTTACTGGATATTTTTACAAGGACTCAAGTTTGCCCAGCTGGGCAAACCTGGGTTCTTGTGATACAAATGCATACAAAAAGAACATAAATATTCATACTATAATTTAACTTGTTACATACTATTATGTATGTTCGAAGAAAGAAAATAAAATACTGTAAAAAAAAAGATTCATAAATTCAAATAATAAAATTGAACGATAAATGATATTTTTTTTAATTAAATAGAACAATAAATATGTTTTAAAGAAAATTAACGATAAACCAAACAACTTTTAAATATGAAATCGAACGATAAATATGTTGTAATAAAAAAAATTTAAAAACATTATTATTTAATAAAAATTCCTAAAAAATAATAAACTTAAAACATTCATTTTATACATACACAATACATGGCAGAATTTAGTGTATTCTTAAGATAGAAATTAACAAATTGAAACGATTATCTTAAATTACAATCAAGGCTAACATTTTTAAAGTTTATGACCGCCCTGTCGTAAATTAGACTATTTAATAAGCAATTTATTACAGCTGTTAAATAAGGAAGAGTGATTTTTTGTATACATGGTAGATATATGGATGATATCCAATAGAAAAATATTTATTAATAAAAGAACAGAATGAAAACATTTCATGTAAAAAAGTATTTGTTTAACAAGATAAAAACTAAATAAAATTAATTTTCAATTTTATGGCCAAGAATCAACATTTTTTTCAGATCTTTAGAAGAAAATGTATAGAATAAAATACATACTGCATCATAAATAAAGATAGTAAAAAAAAAATAAAATTACTTTTAAAGGGGTGCATTTTAAAATTATTAATAAAATATGCGTTTAAGAAAATTTCACTACAATGTTCCCGGCAAAAATATTCTCTTTTGATGACAAAATATTTTCCTTTATTGACACGTGTCCAAATGTAAAATAATTCTTTGTCTTTTGAAAAAGAAATTGCAGTCATTTTTAGAAGAGTTTAATAAATTTTCCACTAATTTCTTCTAGATTGAAAACAGAAAATGACAATGCTCGCAATGGTCGGCTATCTCTTTAAAGTGATCATGGTACGTCGGCAGGCCACGTGACTTTAGTGGAACAGCCTTTTATTACGAAAGGCCACGGATTAGTGCCTTCGGGCATAACTTTGAAAGTCACGTTGCATGACTGCATATTAATGACTCATTAAGTGCTATGGAATAAGGTAAGGCATGAAATCTTTCATACCGTAAGATTTATATTGAAAACATGATTAGCTTTATTTTGTAAAGAGATCGTCTTCAACGACCGGGGACGCACTGCAAAGAAAGAAACACTCATTGTACTAAGAGCGATTAAGAGTAATAAAAAATGTCAATCTAAAAATATTAATAGAAAAAAAAATATATTACAAAAGAACTACTGATCCGTAAGGTTAGCTTTCTAAAATTTGCTAATTATGTTAAGCCTTAGTCTAATCTCTCTCTCTCTCTCTCTCTCTCTCTCTCTCTCTCTCTCTATATATATATATATATATATATATATATATATATATATATATATAATTGACCGACTTAATTCAATTGAAATTGCTCAAAGATAGTTTCTTAAAAGGGATGTCATATATATATATATATATATATATATATATATATATATATATATATGTAATATATATATATTATATACATATATTATGTATATATATATATATATATATATGTATATTATGACACCCCCTTTAAGAAACTCGTTTCTTATCGTTGAGCACTTTCTATTGAATTATATTCAGTGAGTCCGTTCAGTCAGAGTGGAGTTCATACTAACGGAGCTCAATAAAGCAATTGAAGCCAGGCAAGGCTGTATGCAGTGTTGATATAAACCCAGACTTGCTGAAGCTCTGCAAAATATCCCTGATACACACACTAAACCAACTTCTCATTGAGTGTTGGATAAAGGAATCAATACCCCAAGAATGCGTGACTCCAAGATCATCACTTTATACAAAAGTAAGTGTGATCGGGGTGATTGCAATAATCATAGGAGTATCTCACTCCTGAGTGTGGTCGGTATAGTCTTCGCACGTGTGCTACTTTGCCGCCTGACACGACTGGCAGAAATGGTATACCCAGAATCTCAGTGTGACTTCAGGCCCGAGAGATCGACAGTGGATATACTCTTCTCAATCCGTCAACTTCAGAAAAAATGCAGAAAGCAGCAGGAGCCACGATGCATTGCCTCATCGACCTTACTAAATCATTCGAGTCGAGGTGGACTATTTCAATTCCTTCCTAAGATGCAGATGATCGACTCTTTAACCTCAGTCGTCTTAAGGCCAAAACAAAGACCTCAAACCTTACTGTCCGTGACATGCTGCTTGCAGATGATGACGAAATCACTGATCACTCAGAGGAAGAACTGTAAGCTCTTCTCAATAGTTTTTTCCAAGCTTTCATAAATTCTGGACTCACCATCAGTATCAAGAAAACTGATAATCTTTGTGCAGGGCCAGGGAGATGCATCCCCAATTATTACCATCAATGATACCCCTTTAGAAGTAGTCCAGAACTTCCAGTCTCTTGGTTCGACGATTACAGCCAACACCTCAGTAGACCTGGATTTAGAAAGAACTATTGGAAAAGCTGCCTCTACCCTTTCCCAACTCACAACACGTGTTTGGGACAACTCTAAGCTTAGCATTAAAAGCAAGATTGCTGCATAAAAGGTCTGCGTTATTAGCATCGCAGCGAATCTTAGCCTACCTATGCAAAGCACGAACAAAGACTGAATGCCTTCCACATACGGTGCCTACGACGGATCCTTGGGATTAGCTGGAAGGACAGGGTCACGAACAACGTTATACTCTCTCGCTTCAATCTGCCAACGATATACACACTTCTGAAACAGCGCCGGCTCCGCTGGCTGGGGTACATCATCAGAATGAAAAATGGCAGCTTGCCAAAAGACGTACTCTTCGGCGAACTAACTTCGTGCAACAGAAAAGTTGGCAGACTCCTGTTGCGCTACAAGGACATCTGTAAGCGTGATTTCAAAATAGCGAGCATTAACACGCAAAACTGGGAAGATCTCGCCCAAGACTGTGGCGCTCCACCATCAGGTCCAAAGTGGAGCATGGAAAGAGAGAGAGAGAGAGAGAGAGAGAGAGAGAGAGAGTTTAGAAACAAGAGCTCAGACGCTAACAAAGAAAGCAAGAAAACCACTAAGTGAGCCTACCTTCAACTGTGACAGATGTGGTCGCCTATGCCGCTCAAAGATAGGTTTAATCAGCCATCAAAGAAGCTGCAGACCAACCTAGTGCGCAATTAGATATGGTTGTACCGCAACTGCCAGCCATCAACATCATTCTACCGTTGTTTTTAACACTTCTAACCCGAAGTAGATACCCCCCTTAGCTATATTATTCTTAATTTCAATGACTTCCCTCCATAAAGTTCTACTAGAGTTTCTTAGTTTCTTATTATCACCACTAAATCTTTTAATCAAATTTTCTATCTTTAATTCGCTAGCATTTTGACTCAAATATTGTAATTCTTATTTCTACTTTTATTGATACAGTTGTAATTTCTTCTTCTTTTTTTTACATGGGGGTCACCACTTATCAAGGCCCGAAGGCCACTCAGGGATAAGGGTTATTGCGTGTACAGTAATCAATGAGATAGTATTGTAGTAATCATTAGTATCGGGGGTTTTGATAGAGTGTCTTACTTAAGGGGGAGGTTTGTCAGGAGTTTGTTTATGTTGGACTTGAAGACGTCCAAGTTGTAGTCAGGTGGGAAACAGGCAAGCAGAAGAGAGTTCTTCTTCTTCTTCTTCTTCTTCTTATTATTATTATTAATGTATATTTTATTTTATACTAAACTCTTATATCCATGATTAGATCATGTTTTTACTCTTACTTATTTCATAGCTGCTTATTTCCATACTTATTACTCTATATTTTACATATTATCCTTTATTTTGTCATTCTTATTATTAATTATTTTTTATTTCTGTTGGTATATCCTAGTTGATTTTGTACTTAATATTTTTATTACTTTTATTACGTCAAGAATATTTTTTCAATTTTATTAACTGTCACTATGACTCTGATATGTACTATCCTATTTCCTAATATTTTTTATTTTATTATTTTCTGTTTTTTTTTTACCTATATATCTAATCTTTTTACATTGTTTTTAATTTTATTGCAATTATTATTATTATTATTATTGCCTAACAAGGAGCTTTCACACAGGTCATATAAGATCTCTCCTTGAAAACAATCTGTGGTGTTCCCTGAAAGCTGAGTGACAACAAGTTTCCCCAGATTTCGAGTACTCTTCAACTCTTTCGATAAAATTCGCAAATAAATTTGCATTATCGCAGCAGCCCCTTACCATTGATTTCTCGCTGACAGCGGCCATTGGTCTCCACTGAAATTTGAGTGGCAATAAGCCTCCTCCAGATCCCAGTTCTCTTCGCACTTGTCCAGCGGAAGTCTGGTCAACGCTCTTACCTCGGTCTTTCCATGTTTCTTGACCCTTCTCGACTATTTGGCATCACTCGTCTTGAGGGGGGGGCTTTGATGGGACAATGGAATGGGGATGGGTGAGGGGATGGGGGAACGTGTAGATGTGCATCTTCAATGTTGTTTATTCCCTGTAACCCTTCTTCATGTTTTGCCTCTGCAGCAGTTTGTCTGGCCCGCACATGGGATTCATGTGTAAAAATCCCCGTATTCAAGAGTTTTCCTTAATATTTCAGCTGTTTTTAGCTCTCTGGCTAGCTCTGTGTACTTGCACAGTTTCTTCTTTTCTTTGATATTCACTCTGTGGTAAGCTAAAAAAAAACAAACTATGTATTGACAGGACTTTATCGTTTCGTCCATTTGTCCACAGAGTCTGCATTTGCTAATTTCTTGTGTTTTGTCGATCTTTGCTTTGATGTGGTTGGTTTTTATCGAGTTACCTTGTGCTGCAGTTATAATGGAGTCAGTTTCTCGGTTTACGTATCCTTTTTGCATCCATGTTCAAGTATTTTCGTTATTTTAATCTTGTGTCATTCTTATGAATATTTCGTGTAATGGTTTCTATTCCCATTTTTCTTTTACCATTTGTCTCTCTGTTTTTCTATTTTGCTGATTTTTTTCCGCGTCTCTTATAATTCTCTTTTCAGTATTTTGCATTATGTGTTTTTAAAATTTTTTTAAAAAACTATTTCTTCAATTCTCCAAATTGACGACCAGGCTTCTTCAGTGGAACACAAACTTCATTACGTCACCTGACCGACTACATGTCTGAAACATTAGCATGTTCAGTGTAGCGACTATGCAATATTTGTCTATATTAATAAAAATAATATCTATCTATCTATCTATCTATCTATCTATATATATATATATATATATATATACCACATAAAGCACATATATATACTGCATATATATACATATATATATATATATATATATATATATATATATATATATATATATAGTCATCCACATACAGTACTGTTTCGCTGTTTCACAGCTCATCAGTGCGGTTGGACAAGCAACTATCTCAAGCCATGATCGGAACCAGATCGCCCAAACGACAATCGGAGTTTCTAACCGTTGCGCTATAGGCTGCTGCTATGCGGGCAGTGAATTAACAATGTATTGACATTGTCCAAATACCTAAGCTTAATTTGCTAACACAAAGAGCATCGCTTCATACGCTAATGGTAATTTGTATATCACTTCCCAAAAAGCAAGTTCGAATATTGATGAAATGATCGAAAAATCAATAATTTTCTAAAAGTGCGAAATACAAAGTAGAGCTCCATAAATATACTTTATCTAAACATTAAAACAACTTCTTCAAATTAGCTGACGCAATCGGGGCAGCCTTCACATTGAAATCACGTTTCTATGCGTAGGACACGTCATCAGGACTACAACACGATGCTGATGCGTGCTTAGAACAGAAACGTGAGTTAATTGTTGTAGGCGGTTTGAATATGTATATAAACCGTTCGCACACACACATATACACATAGAACGTTCATATAAATATTAATATATCACGTTATCGATATCTATCTATCTATCTATCTATCTATCTATCTATCTATCTATCTATCTTCTACTCGTTTTATTCGAAACTGTTTATATTCAAGTGAATAGAAATAGGTATAATGTATTTTACCAGTCTCTCCATGGACTCCAGTCACAGCTTGAAAATTTTTCTTTATGGTCTGTACACTCTGAACCACTGGAAAACTTAAACTGGCGTTTTTTTTGTGTTATTATTTTCACCTGTTCCCAGAAAAAAATAAATATTTGTTCAAGAAAATTCGACACGTCGGCCATGTTTTATCTGAAGTTGATAAAGCAAACATTGAAAAGAGAAAAAGGGAGTGGTACGCATTGCATCTGACAAGCAATCTATCGCTGACAGGAAATAAACGGAAAGGGAAGAAAAATGGCGGATTTAGTTTAATTAATACGTGCCGATCGCGTATTTTAAAACCTTCTCGCATATTTTAAAACCTTTTCCAATTATTATTTTATACTTGTTTGATAGGATTTCTTTCATAACGATTTGCACAATTCAACCGTTCAAAATAAACATTGCAGACTACAATTACACAATCAATCTGTTTAAGAATACGCTTATTTACGAGAAAATTAATTAAAATTTAACCGGTGTCTCAGATCTGTCTTTCACCTCTTTTCAAATGAATTGTCACGTATATAATTCTGTTGTATCGTAGATTTAACAACTTTTAAAACCCTCCCATGCATTTATCTTATGCTATGATAATTTTGATTAGCATCAAATTGTTATAGTTTTAATTTAAATCATTAACGCCAATTCTCAATGAATTAAAAAAAAACTCTATAAGATTTTTAACAAAAACACTCTTAAACTAAGTTATAGTTGTAGTAATAACCTTAAAAATGATAAAAAAACGCAATAGTAAAATATTAAATAGTGGCCAAGATCCTAATATATCTGAATTCAAAAACACTAGATCATGTAATTGTTTAAACAAGCCTGAATGCTTACTTAAACACTATTGCTTGATCAAATATGTAGTATACAAAGGAACTATTACTAATGAGGAAAATCCCAATGTAAGTAAATATTATATTGGCATTGTTGGTAACAGCTTTAAAGAGAGATTTTCCGGTCATAAATGTTCTTTTAATAATCCAAAATATAAGAACAGAACATCACTCGTCATATACCATGGAAATTTAAAAGAGCAAAACCTAACACCAGTTGTGAAATGGGACATTCTAAGAAAAACAAGCGCATGCAAAAATATCAACTCAACTTGCTACCTGTGCTTAAGTGAAAAACTTTTATTTTCAGATTTAAGGATAGAGATAAGCTTCTAAAAAATGAAACCTCTATCAACTGCAAATCTCACTTTCTAAACCATTTTGATACTATTCGTATTCGTTTCATTTATTAAAATAATATTCAATTGATGCTGATACGTTCAGAGAGGGTTTTTTCCTCCATTATAGTTAGAAGCACCAATTCCGAGAGGATAGTATTCGTTATCCAGAAGAGTCATTATTGTAATATAAGGTCTTCGAATCTGCCGCTAGAGATAACGCCAACATTTTACCAGCATGTTTATTGTGTTGAAATATATATTCTGCCATCTCCAAACGTCGGCGTTGACTAATTCAGTCTCTTAGCATTAGCTGAACATGTAATCTGATATTTTTACCAAAGGTATTTTACTGACGATTACTTTACGGCAAGAATAAAATAACTAGATTAACATATTTAGATGTTTATTTATTAAATACATGCGGTTTTAAATGTGTGAATTCACTCTTATAAGAATTAACTGAATACTTCCTATACAAATATTTAACACCCAATGCCAACATGTCCTACAGTGTGTTTCACAAAAATATTCAAACATTTTTAATTTTTACAAACATTATTGTACTTATTCCAAGATTACTGCTTCTCCTCAAAACGTCTCAGACTAAAGAGTAGCAACCATGTTAGCTCTTTATTTATCGACTGCTCACATGTGGCCCTTCTACACCGGGTCATTTATTCATACATGCGAAAAACTATTAGCGCACCAGTACATTCTACGATTCCGGGAATTCTATTTTGTAAGTCTCGTGCTTGAAACATACATGTTTTTAGTAACCTATTAATTTTTAACGAACGCAGCCATGTTTCCAATCACAGACAAGTATATTTTCGACGTTGCTTATTTCCATTCTCAAGCATTTTCTTATATATTACAAGAAAGAAGCAAAACATTCATCGCACTCGAAAATCAAAGAGACAAATGGATTGAAATTCATACTATCGTCAAAAAATTGATCCATTACGCCACAGGTACAATTGAGATTTATTTAAGACTTCTACCCAGTCATGAGATTTATTGAAGACTTCTACCCAGTCATGAGATTTATTTAAGACTTATACTTAGTCATGAGATTTATTTAAGACTTATACTTAGTCATGAGATTTATTTAAGACTTCTACCCAGTCATGAGATTTATTGAAGACTTCTACCCAGTCATGAGATTTATTGAAGACTTCTACCCAGTCATGAGATTTATTGAAGACTTCTACCCAGTCATGAGATTTATTGAAGACTTCTACCCAGTCATGAGATTTATTTAAGACTTCTACCCAGTCATGAGATTTATTTAAGACTTCTACCCAGTCATGAGATTTATTGAAGACTTCTACCCAGTCATGAGATTTATTGAAGACTTCTACCCAGTCATGAGATTTATTGAAGACTTCTACCCAGTCATGAGATTTATTGAAGACTTCTACCCAGTCATGAGATTTATTGAAGACTTCTACCCAGTCATGAGATTTATTGAAGACTTCTACCCAGTCATGAGATTTATTGAAGACTTCTACCCAGTCATGAGATTTATTGAAGACTTCTACCCAGTCATGAGATTTATTTAAGACTTCTACCCAGTCATGAGATTTATTTAAGACTTCTACCCAGTCATGAGATTTATTAAAGACTTCTACTCAGTCATGAGATTTATTAAAGACTTCTACCCAGTCATGAGATTTATTTAAGACTTCTACCCAGTCATGAGATTTATTGAAGACTTCTACCCAGTCATGAGATTTATTTAAGACTTATACTCAGTCATGAGATTTATTTAAGACTTCTACCCAGTCATGAGATTTATTGAAGACTTCTACCCAGTCATGAGATTTATTGAAGACTTCTACCCAGTCATGAGATTTATTGAAGACTTCTACCCAGTCATGAGATTTATTGAAGACTTCTACCCAGTCATGAGATTTATTGAAGACTTCTACCCAGTCATGAGATTTATTGAAGACTTCTACCCAGTCATGAGATTTATTGAAGACTTCTACCCAGTCATGAGATTTATTTAAGACTTCTACCCAGTCATGAGATTTATTTAAGACTTCTACCCAGTCATGAGATTTATTAAAGACTTCTACTCAGTCATGAGATTTATTAAAGACTTCTACCCAGTCATGAGATTTATTGAAGACTTCTACCCAGTCATGAGATTTATTTAAGACTTCTACCCAGTCATGAGATTTATTTAAGACTTATACTCAGTCATGAGATTTATTTAAGACTTCTACCCAGTCATGAGATTTATTGAAGACTTCTACCCAGTCATGAGATTTATTGAAGACTTCTACCCAGTCATGAGATTTATTAAAGACTTCTACCCAGTCATGAGATTTATTTAAGACTTCTAGCCAGTCATGAGATTTATTGAAGACTTCTACCCAGTCATGAGATTTATTGAAGACTTCTACCCAGTCATGAAATTTATTTAAGACTTCTACCCAGTCATGAGATTTATTTAAGACTTCTACCCAGTCATGAGATTTATTGAAGACTTCTACCCAGTCATGAGATTTATTTAAGACTTCTACCCAGTCATGAGATTTATTTAAGACTTCTACCCAGTCATGAGATTTATTGAAGACTTCTACCCAGTCATGAGATTTATTGAAGACTTCTACCCAGTCATGAGATTTATTGAAGACTTCTACTCAGTCATGAGATTTATTTAAGACTTCTACTCAGTCATGAGATTTATTTAAGACTTCTACCCAGTCATGAGATTTATTTAAGACTTCTACTCAGTCATGAGATTTATTTAAGACTTCTACTCAGTCATGAGATTTATTGAAGACTTCTACCCAGTCATGAGATTTATTGAAGACTTCTACCCAGTCATGAGATTTATTTAAGACTTCTACTCAGTCATGAGATTTATTGAAGACTTCTACCCAGTCATGAGATTTATTGAAGACTTCTACCCAGTCATGAGATTTATTTAAGACTTCTACTCAGTCATGAGATTTATTTAAGACTTCTACCCAGTCATGAGATTTATTTAAGACTTCTACCCAGTCATGAGATTTATTGAAGACTTCTACTCAGTCATGAGATTTATTGAAGACTTCTACTCAGTCATGAGATTTATTTAAGACTTCTACCGAGTCATGAGATTTATTGAAGACTTCTACCCAGTCATGAGATTTATTGAAGACTTCTACCCAGTCATGAGATTTATTGAAGACTTCTACCCAGTCATGAGATTTATTGAAGACTTCTACCCAGTCATGAGATTTATTTAAGACTTATACTCAGTCATGAGATTTATTTAAGTCTTCTACCTAGTCATGAGATTTATTGAAGACTTCTACCCAGTCATGAGATTTATTGAAGACTTCTACCCAGTCATGAGATTTATTGAAGACTTCTACCCAGTCATGAGATTTATTGAAGACTTCTACCCAGTCATGAGATTTATTGAAGACTTCTACCCAGTCATGAGATTTATTTAAGACTTCTACTCAGTCATGAGATTTATTTAAGACTTCTACTCAGTCATGAGATTTATTTAAGACTTCTACCCAGTCATGAGATTTATTGAAGACTTCTACCCAGTCATGAGATTTATTTAAGACTTCTACTCAGTCATGAGATTTATTTAAGATTTCTACTCAGTCATGAGATTTATTGAAGACTTCTACCCAGTCATGAGATTTATTGAAGACTTCTACCCAGTCATGAGATTTATTTAAGACTTCTACTCAGTCATGAGATTTATTTAAGACTTGTACCCAGTCATGAGATTTATTTAAGACTTCTACCCAGTCATGAGATTTATTGAAGACTTCTACTCAGTCATGAGATTTATTTAAGACTTCTACTCAGTCATGAGATTTATTTAAGACTTCTACCCAGTCATGAGATTTATTGAAGACTTCTACCCAGTCATGAGATTTATTGAAGACTTCTACCCAGTCATGAGATTTATTTAAGACTTGTACCCAGTCATGAGATTTATTGAAGACTTCTACTCAGTCATGAGATTTATTTAAGTCTTCTACCTAGTCATGAGATTTATTGAAGACTTCTACCCAGTCATGAGATTTATTGAAGACTTCTACCCAGTCATGAGATTTATTGAAGACTTCTACCCAGTCATGAGATTTATTTAAGACTTCTACTCAGTCATGAGATTTATTTAAGACTTCTACTCAGTCATGAGATTTATTGAAGACTTCTACCCAGTCATGAGATTTATTGAAGACTTCTACCCAGTCATGAGATTTATTTAAGACTTCTACTCAGTCATGAGATTTATTGAAGACTTCTACCCAGTCATGAGATTTATTGAAGACTTCTACCCAGTCATGAGATTTATTTAAGACTTCTACTCAGTCATGAGATTTATTTAAGACTTCTACCCAGTCATGAGATTTATTTAAGACTTCTACCCAGTCATGAGATTTATTGAAGACTTCTACTCAGTCATGAGATTTATTGAAGACTTCTACTCAGTCATGAGATTTATTTAAGACTTCTACCGAGTCATGAGATTTATTGAAGACTTCTACCCAGTCATGAGATTTATTGAAGACTTCTACCCAGTCATGAGATTTATTGAAGACTTCTACCCAGTCATGAGATTTATTGAAGACTTCTACCCAGTCATGAGATTTATTTAAGACTTATACTCAGTCATGAGATTTATTTAAGTCTTCTACCTAGTCATGAGATTTATTGAAGACTTCTACCCAGTCATGAGATTTATTGAAGACTTCTACCCAGTCATGAGATTTATTGAAGACTTCTACCCAGTCATGAGATTTATTGAAGACTTCTACCCAGTCATGAGATTTATTGAAGACTTCTACCCAGTCATGAGATTTATTTAAGACTTCTACTCAGTCATGAGATTTATTTAAGACTTCTACTCAGTCATGAGATTTATTTAAGACTTCTACCCAGTCATGAGATTTATTGAAGACTTCTACCCAGTCATGAGATTTATTTAAGACTTCTACTCAGTCATGAGATTTATTTAAGACTTCTACCCAGTCATGAGATTTATTTAAGACTTCTACCCAGTCATGAGATTTATTTAAGACTTCTACTCAGTCATGAGATTTATTTAAGACTTCTACTCAGTCATGAGATTTATTGAAGACTTCTACCCAGTCATGAGATTTATTGAAGACTTCTACCCAGTCATGAGATTTATTTAAGACTTCTACTCAGTCATGAGATTTATTTAAGACTTGTACCCAGTCATGAGATTTATTTAAGACTTCTACCCAGTCATGAGATTTATTGAAGACTTCTACTCAGTCATGAGATTTATTTAAGACTTCTACTCAGTCATGAGATTTATTTAAGACTTCTACCCAGTCATGAGATTTATTGAAGACTTCTACCCAGTCATGAGATTTATTGAAGACTTATACCCAGTCATGAGATTTATTGAAGACTTGTACCCAGTCATGAGATTTATTGAAGACTTCTACTCAGTCATGAGATTTATTTAAGTCTTCTACCTAGTCATGAGATTTATTGAAGACTTCTACCCAGTCATGAGATTTATTGAAGACTTCTACCCAGTCATGAGATTTATTGAAGACTTCTACCCAGTCATGAGATTTATTGAAGACTTCTACCCAGTCATGAGATTTATTGAAGACTTCTACCCAGTCATGAGATTTATTTAAGACTTCTACCCAGTCATGAGATTTATTGAAGACTTCTACTCAGTCATGAGATTTATTTAAGTCTTCTACCTAGTCATGAGATTTATTGAAGACTTCTACCCAGTCATGAGATTTATTGAAGACTTCTACCCAGTCATGAGATTTATTGAAGACTTCTACCCAGTCATGAGATTTATTGAAGACTTCTACCCAGTCATGAGATTTATTGAAGACTTCTACCCAGTCATGAGATTTATTGAAGATTTATTTCATGACTGATAGAACAAGAACATGCTGCCGCCGTCGATTAAAGAAATATTTCCGTTTGAATTTCAGTACAAATTCTTGAGTTCGACAAAAAGATTCACGAGTTCGACAAGGTATACCTAAATAATTTCGATTTCATCAGCCAAAACATTATGAAAATAACACTGAAAATGAGAACAGTACTTCCAATAATCCAATGACTACAAATTAGCACTATTAATTAAATATATTACCTCTGTCTAGAATGTCCCATTTGGGGTTGGGTTTTCTTCGCAATAAAATAGAAATTTTCGCCAAAATTTGCTGACATAATGAGACAAGTAATTATGAATCTTCTCTCAACTCTGAAATGATTACAAAACAAACATTCAGTTATCACACTCAAATCGAAGAAGGGATATATCTACACACCTATAAAAGTGAGAATATGTGTGTGAGGGCACTACTCAACCTATATACTCAACGAATTTTTGATATACAAACTTGTAATTTGGTATATAGGATATTCAGATATGTGGACAACTTTTTAATCGGGTTTCACCCGGAAAAAAAGAGGCTGTGAAACAGGACAGCTTCTTTATGTTAAGAATAAGTACATTTGAAAACATTTACAAAATACCTGTCAAGCAAGTCTAATGGTTATCGTATTTGACTCACTATGTTTTAGTTTCAATCTCAGCTCTAATGTTTTTTTTATTTTTCTTACAAGAAGTGAACTGTTTAGAAAAAAATACTACTCGCATGCACATATCTCTAGTTTCTGTATTAATTAAAATATAATATTTATGCGTATTTTACGACCGGGCAACGCTGGGCCGCCTGATAGTATGTTAATAAATATGGTTATTATACTACGGCCATACGATACTATAGACGTTGTTCTCATCTATCAGATTAAAGAGTTCTCTGTAAGCATATTAGTAATGTATATACTATTGAAAAACACTAGACATGTTCTAATAAACATTTAGTAAGTAAACGTAAATATATATTTACACACATGCATCTATACAAATATGAGAATCGTATGGATGTATGCCTGATTGCGTATCCACTACTTTTAGGTTATAAATATAGAAACTTGACATTTCGCCTACATGTGCAGTTTATCATAAGGGGAGCATTTTGTATTTTCTAATAAGATAACTCATGGCATGTAGAATGAATGATGTTTGCCTCTGATATTTATGTGATTAGAATCATACTTATATTGTGCTGAAATGTACTTATTCGAATACTCTGTATACTTGTAATCTGTGATACAGCGCACCAGTACTGCATGTTGATGACTATAATGCTCCCTATCTTGGGTTGAGTATATTGGAAAGTGATATATAAACTACCATTAGCGTAATAAGCGATGCTCTTTGTGTAAACAAATGGAGCTTCGTTTTTTGGACAAAGCCAACACATTGTTAATTCACTTATCCGGCATAGCGTAACATTTAGAAGTGGCGACTCTCGTTTGGGTGGTCGAGTTTCGATCCTAGCGTGAAGTAGTTGCTATCTAGCCGCACTGATGTGCTGTGATACAGCGAAACAGTACTGTATGTGGATGACTATAATGCTCCCTATCTTGGGTTGAACCTATTGGAAAGTGATATACAAACTGCCATTAACGTATTTAGTGATACTCTTTGTGTAAACTAATGGAGCTTAGACGTTTAGATAATGTCAAAACATTGTTAATTCACTACCCAGCATAGCAGCAGCCCAATAGCGTAACGGTTAGAAGTGTTTGAACGGTAGAGTTTCGATGTTGCTTGATGTAGTTGCTTGTCTAGTCGCATTGATGAACGGTGATACAGCGAAATAGTACTGTATGTGGATGACTCTACACACACACACACACGCACGCATATATGTATATATATATATATATATACTCATGTGACTATCTATGAGAAAGATAGAGAGAGCATATCGAACGAACAGGTACTATACTGCCCACTAGAGGAGGAGAAAATACTTGGAAGAATAACCATATAGCAGAGACTACATGAAACACTCCCTTCTAGGATAAGATGACTGGGATACGGTATTATTATGGACGAACATAAAAAAACTGCTCCTCTCAAATAAAGGGTATTTGATAAATAAAAAAGATACATCACTTCTCCCTTGAGCCTTGAAGTTTGAAATATTTCAATAAATTAACTGAGCATTAAAAGATAATACAATAAAAGTCTGAAATTAATAGAAGAGATAGGAGAGTTCTGTCGAGTCTCCATAGACGTAAATGATTACTATTCCTCATGATCATCCGTTAATCTCAAGCCAGTTTCTATCTACATAGAAAAAAAATAACAAAATGGTGACCAGTTTCTCCATCTGGAGTAAAGATATCAATTGGGATTACTTGACTGTCACAACAGAGTATACAAAGACGATATTAATTCTCGCCGCGATGTATAGTATGCAACAGTGTGTTTTACAAGACTTAATTCCCTGATACCTATATCAGGGAATTAAGTCTTATAAAGCACAAACATAGTAATATTTACTAATAATACGAAACTCACAGAAAATACAAATTACGACCATTATATATATCTTAAAATAGTGCAAAAAAAAAACCTCGCATTAATCACAATGTTTCTGGATTCTTCAGATGGGAAGTTATAATTTCGATTATTTGGATTATCTTGAGTGTTATTTTCACAACGTTTCGGTCGATGTAGCATTTAACGTTCTTCAGATGCATCTTGTCGCACTCGTTATTCTGCAAGAAGATTCAAAGAGAACCCTTTATAATTCCATGGAGGTAGTATGCTTTCATTCTGGCAGCTATGAATGAATGAATTCACAGCCTCCTATAGTTCATATTAGAATTGTCCACAGGGGCAAAATTCATTTGTAAATGACGCACTTCAGGAGGTTGAAAGTTCAACTATCAGTGCGGGCGATAAAAAGAATAAAATACAGATTAATCAACGAATTATAGATGACGGAACGAGAGCATTTTACCACAGTAAATTAAATAAAGAGTTTCGTTCGAAATTCTGTGCAGATTTTTGAGTCCGACAGAAAGATTCCCAAGTTTTATAAGATACACCTTAAGAAGGTCGGAGGTTACATCAGCCGGAACATTGTATGAAATAGATTTTCGGGATGAGAACGGTTGTCCAAATGATACAAATAATGTTATTTACCTATCTCAGCTTCATTGTATAAACGATGAAAGAACCAACTGCCTCTCATCTATTGGTAACAGATGAACCTGTAGTCGACTAACGTAAACTTTCTATAAAGATTAGGTTTCAGATTTTCAATAGGTGCGACGATAGCGCATCTCCCGGGAATGATAAGTGTTAAGATGGTGAGATAGTGCCAATGTCTGGAAGCGTCATCAGGAAGTTATTTAACTTCCTGTTTACTTTTCGCTACCAACTGAAGAGCATCAGATAAATATACTGTCAGCTTCATATTGCTACGAGATCGCCGAATGAAACTGGCCTTTTGAACGCATAATACACTATACTATAAGGAATAGGTTTTAGTGAAAACTGCACACGATTTGATAAAATCGTTACATTGTATCAAGGTAAAGCTTTTTATTATTCGATTTTTTTCTTTTTTTAATATGATTACCGAAAGAAGGTTTGAGTAATAGACGTATTGAATACCGTCACAGATTATCATATCGGATATCCTGCGATAAAACTATCGGATCTACTCTTTAATTTTGTATTTTTTAAAAAAATTACATTTTCACCTCAAACAAGACATATTGCCATTTTGGTGTAGGGAGCTACTATCAGGGGCAACAACTACTGGGGTACTATGTGGGGATTTGGGCAGCAAGATGTCGGTTAACGTTACACTTGAACTTCTGCATGTCAGTACAGTTGGGGAAGAGTCTAGCGGTTCTGGGGGAAGAAACTACTGAAGTAGAAAAATCTTTTACATCTAGGGATCTCTACTGTGTGGGGGTGGGATTTAGCTGCCTGTCGGATTTGTCGAGGGTGTCTACGTCGTGGGGGCACAACAAGTGTCTGCAGTTCGCCAGAGCATTCACCGTTAAAATACTTGTAGATCAGGCAGAGGGATGCAACATTTCGTCGATGGGACAGAGGCTGAAGCTTAGATGCCAGTTCAGGGCCTATCAGATTGGCGATTCTCTTTTGAACCTTGTCTAGGAGCGAGAGACTAGTAGCAGATGTACCAGCCCAAATGTGACAGCAATACTCCATGCATGGGCAAATGGTGGCCTTATAGAGGTACAGGATACTTTCGGGTGTTAGTAGTTTTCTAGGACGGTAGAGGGAGCCTACCTTCTTCGCAGCGGCCTTGGCAATGCTTTCAATGTAATTGTTCCATCTCATGTTTCCTGTGAACGTTAGGCCAAGCAGTTTGAAAGATGTACTCTCAGATAAAGAGTCACTGGCCATTGCTATTGGTGGCAGAGAAGGTTTCTTGTTATTATTGAAGGACTAATATAATACGAGCAACGTTGAATCTGTCCAGTACCAAAATAGATGACCATTTGGGAATACCAAGTGCTGTATGTGCTCTCACTTATCTTTACGTTGTTTCCAGTCATCTTGATCTTGATAGTTGCGGATTGCGCAATCCTTGCTTCATAATTACACACGAAGCAACTATTTCAAAGGGTATCCATTATCTCTTGAGACTGAATGGACACAATTATGAAATGCATGAGCTTTGCATGTTTCTTTCTTTTTTGTTTATTTATTTAATATTTATTAGTGAGTCTCTATTTATAAAAGCGAAAAGCTATTCGAGCATAAGAATTAATGTGAAGGATAAATTGTCGGTCGAATGAAAAATAATGTTATGAGAGGATTGAACAACATTTGATTACTTATGAGGATTGTTTTATGCCAAGTATTTGTTGAAGTTCTATCAGGTTGACAAGAAAATTCTTGCGGTTTTTAACTTTTAAATTCAGGAGAACACATCTCGGCTTAAATCAAAATTTATGAATCGAAATAAGTACCATAAGAATCGCCACCCTTTTGTCAAGGCAAAACAAGTGCATTTATGCCAGTAATATTAAAACCTTACGTTCTAATGAAGTCGTTGAAGGCGTTTTGGATATCGCTTAGCTTTTGAAGTATTTGTTACGCAGAAAGCTGTCGAATGATTGAAAAAGTAGTTGTCAGTAGGTGAGAGGTCAAGAGAGTAGGGCGGATGAGGCAGATATTCGTAGCCCAATCTGTGCAGCTACTGCGGGGTCGGTTTAGCAACGTGCGGTCAGACATTGTTGTTGAGGAGAATTGGGCATTCTCTGTTGGCTAATGCTTGGTGTTGTTCTCGATGTTTCTGACACATTTCATCAATTTGTTGACAAGTAATTCTCCACGTAATGACTTCGCCTGCATTAAAACAACTGTAATGGATGAGACCGGTCGTGAACAACGTGTATTTTATTCGGTAATAAATAACCTAACTAACGTTGCTATTCCATAAAAACAAAAATAAAAAAATATATAAACGAGCCTAGTCAGCGTTTACATTCCATAAAAAATGAATAATTAGTATCTCAGTTAGCCCCGATATTCCATAATGACAAAACCCAATCAGCGATGATATTCCATAAATTAAAATATTAAATAACACAGTCAGCGCTGATATTGCATATTTAAATATTCAATAACAGCGTTGATATTCCATAAAAATAAGTAACAAAATCGCTGCTGATATTCCATAAAAATAATGAAATAACTCATTCAGCCCTAACATTCCATATTTTTTTTTAATAACCCAGTTTGCTCTGATATTCCTTTAAAAGTCAAACTGATCCAACTAGACAATGTTACCGATTTTTACGCGTTTTTTATGGCACTTTGACAGCCATAATTATAAATTACTGCAAACTCCATGATTTTTCACTATCTTTCTTGAATTTTAGTCAAGTCTATTAAATCTAAATTAGCAAATATCATACATTACATGCAACATCATTATCTGAAACGTAAGATTTACTATTAATATTATTGCAGATCCAATTGGTTAAAGTCTATGCGAAAAGTTTTGTTGGTTTAGACTTATTTAGAAACTACGCAGTGTAGATACCCAGCTCATCTTTATCAAGAATATATTATAAATACAAACATTTTTGAATCGTGAACAATGTGTATGTTATTCTGAATTAAATAGCCCAATCAGCTCTGATATACCATAAAAATCAAAATCAAACAAACGAAACTAGTAAGCGTTGATATTGTAAAAAAATTAAATAATTAGTTACTCAGTTAGCCCCGATATTCCATAATGACAAAACAACCCAATCAGCGCTGATACTCTATAAAATGAAAAGGTCACACAGCGAGCGCTGGTCTATCTACACTTCTATATTTTTTGTGTGTATCGATATTCATACTAAAACCCTTTTTTGTATTAGTATTTATTTACTTCCCCACGAAGCAAAATGTGACACGAGGTTGGTTTTAATGTAGGTTTAAACCAGCTCTCTGAAAAAGAGGCAAAACGGGCATGCTGGTTGAGACCAAACATAATAATTGTCTCAGTATAGAGGGGTTTCCATCCATTGACTAAGACAAATTAACTAAAGTGCAGCATCTGCAGAACAGATACTACACTTTGAGATATTAAATTCTTTATTCGAGTTAAAATTAAAATGTGAGTTCTAACCGAACAAAAAACTTAGGCACACGGCCAACTCAAAAGGGGAGCGGGAAATGGGGGTCGTTGGTCATCCTTGTCACCCCAGGACTAAAACAAAAGTTTCTCTTAGCTAGTATCATCGTTCACCATAATACCGCATTCAACCTTTCGTACTGGGGACGTCCTACTTAGAACCCAATTGTTTAAAACATTTTTTATTTACGTATAAAAATAAAAAAGATAATAATAATGTTGATGAAATAATTCATTAGTGTCGAAGGCAGGGGAAGAAAAAAATACAAAAGTGTTTAGTAGGACCCTCCCAATTCCGTCTAGTTGATAGACCGTCTGTTCCACTTCGGTTTGTAAAGGAACATGAACTCCTGAAGGCCAGTCTCTAAGTGGGGATGCTCCCTAGATGGGACGAAATGGAGAAAAGAAAATTTTGTGGGTGGGGGATGGGGCGTTAGTGATTGATTTCTTTTTCTCCAAGATGGGTGAAATTTAGAGTTAGGGGTGAAAAGAAAAATTGCAGATGGGAGGGGGTGGAGATCTTGGAGGCTTCCTAGTTGGGGAAGGATGAAGCATTCACTCGGCTAGCTAAGAGGCTGAAAATTGATTCCACTTGACGGAAGTGCGCGTTCCACACCTAGGCGGGGAACGTAGTTAAATTTGGCTCCTTTTCGTACACACAGGCTTGCTACATGTATCCATCTTCTGTCAAATGCCGCACGATGCAGCCTTCTCCTATCACATCTGATCTTTACCCGTAGTTAGTGTTTAAAGAAAGCGATCAGATCCTGACCAGAAAAATACAACACCCCCGGCCACCTTGCAGACGCGACGTCTAAATCACCATTCTCGCAATGGCAAGGATTGTAATGTAGACCATTTGTCTTTCCCTTTCCCACGGCCACCACACGTTGTCAACGATATTGGACACGGTAATCGGGCGAGGATGCTCGGGATCGATGCGAGTCGTCACTTCGCTGACATACGACCAATACCGGCAGAGTTCGCAGCAATCGAAGAAAGCAGGATCAGTCGTTTTTACGACCGTTGTTTCGCAACGGGGACAAGCAGGGGACTGCAAAAATCCATAACTGCATTGTATGTTGTTGAGTGGAAGTGCATTTCGGGTCAATCACCAGGTCAGAGAGAACACTGAATTGTTCAGATGACTTGAACCTGGCACCCAACTCCACGCGGAGCGAACCTTACTCTGCTGCCAACCCAAATGCGCGCATAGCGGCTCGTTGCAGCCTCCCCTCACTAGATCCCAGTGGAGTTCCCTACGGGTAGCAGTCAAAAGGTCGCTGGACCTTAGTCGTCGTTTTAGCGCGGCTCGGAACTCTTTTAAGAAGCCAGATTCTCCCCGCGACCTGCTACGGCTCTCGATAAAGGAGTAGAGAACGTGGTTTGGAAAGGCGGCAGTAACCGCGGTGTGCCACGGGTTTTCCTCTTGCATATAGTGGCGCAGGAAGGCCAGCCTCTCGGTAACATTCAAATCCGGCATTCTCAAGTCTCCCTCACACAGACGTTGAATACAGACCTGTCTGCTCACCCAGTGTCTTCCTCTGTCCCAAAGAAGCGAGGACAAGAGTTCGACGAGAGCTTTTAGGTGTTATACAGGCAGGGGAAGTACGGCCAGTCGGTAAAGGATGAGAGGAAAGACGTACGTGGCGCACGCCTCAGCTCTACCCTTTCAGGAAAGTTTCCTAGGAAGCCACGAGTTGACCGCAGCCTCCACCTTTGAAAGTACCTCCGACAAATTTTTATCAAGCTGGAGACCCGGTCCGAACCACACGCCGAGGAACCGAACCGAGCCATCCGTCCAGCTGAAAGGCAACGGGAGGCTTGCGTTGCCACTCCAGGCGCTTAAATGCAGTCATATCGACTTGCTGCGGTTTATCTTGGCTCCTGTGATTCAAGCGCCACTGACACAATCTCGATGTCTTGGAAGCTCGACACAAAGACCGTGACGTCATCGGCGAACGCGGATACCTTGGTGACTGGGCTACAAAGTATAGCAATTACGCGTAGGGCCGAATTTGCATCCCCACGTCTCAGCTTGCGGAGCAGAGGCTCCAACGCCGGGACAAGAGAAGGAGTGACAGCGGACCACCCTGACGAACCGACTGAGAGATAAAAAGTTTCGAGCGCTTTCCGCTGACTTGCATGACAGTCGTGGGCTGTCGATACACCACGAAGATCCACTTGCAGAAGTCCTGTTTAAAACCGGCCGCCTCTAAGACAGATGCCAGGAAACGATGGTCGACCCTATCGAACGCTTTGGACTGATCTAAATTGATCAGCGCGGCTTCCGTGTCGTCATCTATTCCCCCCATCTAGGATCGTGCGGATCAGGTGCAAGTTGTTCTGAATCGATCTCCCCTTCAAAGCATAGTTCTATTCCGGTTCAACCAACTCGCCGATTACAACCTCCAGCTGATTCGACAGGATCTTGGCCAAACTCTTTAACTCTGTGTTTAGCAGAGTTATGGGTCTGTAGTCTTCTATCTCTTCCTCTCCATGCCCGTTACCTTTCTTCAGCACTGTGATCACTCCCTTGGTGACTTTCCTTGGATTGATCCCTGGATCAATGGTTGAACACATCCGTCAGAAGAGGCAGAAACATGGGCGATAGCCTCAAATACAGTTCGTGTGGGAGACCATCTGTCACAGCTGACCTGCTCCAGCGCAGTAAAGACCTCCGTCACTCGGCCCTCGCAACAAGCTGCTCGAGCTGTCTGCTGCGTAAAACGCCCCTTAAAAGGTTCTCGACACCCCTCGCATATCTCCCGAGTCGATTCCAGGGTACGACCATCCGGATGTCTGACTTTCGCAATGTATTTGTCCGAACCACGGCTAGAAACCTCACGACGAACGTCCGCATCAGAACTGACTGCTTCGTTGCCTATCTTTCTAAGCCTAGTTCTAACTACTTGACCTTCGTAACGCTCGCTAGTCTCGCGTAGAAGGTCCTTCTTAGTTAGTTATTTACTAACCCTATCACCTTCCTCCGTTTCTGCTCTAGCTGCTTCTTCGTCTTGGCCTTATCTAGTGCGAGGCGCTGGGCATACTTGACGGAAAAGCTTCTGATTTTGGCTTTGAGACCTAACCACCATTTACTCCCGGTAACCGCCCCCACTAGTGGCTTTTTAATTAATTCTGCCTTGTATCTCCAGAAGGGAGGTATTTAACTACCAGTGCCCCGCTAACTTAGGCCTATTTCCTAGCTTCAGCTGGGTCATACCTAGTTTATGGTCCGTCTGGCCTAACTAAGTGAACGTGGGACACGATAGGAAGTTTACTTCGCCTCTCCTAACTAAGATCCTATCCAAATAGGTATTTAGATAGCAGGGAAAGCTATTGGTCCACGTCCACATCTTCCGTCCCGAATGCTCGACCCGAAACCTGTCGACCAGACCGTATCTAGCTATCAGATCAGCCAGGCTGAACTCGCACTTCTCCGCCCGTCTAGCTTCGCCTCCTACTTCATCTATCTCGGGGTCTAGAATGGCGTTCCAATCCACCATTAGCACTACCCGCTTCCAACAATCTACAAACGCATCGAGCTGACTGAAGAATGAGACCCTCTCACGAGCGGTGCTGGGCGCATCAACCGCGATCACCCGAAACACAGCATCTTTTACGCCAACATCGGCCACGACCAGCCTGCCCTCCGTATCCCTTTGAACAACGTCGACCGTCACAGACAGGGTACGTTTAACCAGCAACGAGATTCCCTTCCCTTGCGGGCTGCCATATGTTGAGAAAACCACAAAATCTCGGGCCAACACCTACCAGTCCATAGAAGAAACGAAATGCGTCTCCTAAATCACAGCCATATCCACTCCCAGGGACAAGAGGTTATTCCGGAAGTGAGCAGCCCCGCCCGATGATCTCAAGCCCATTCAGACTAGCCAAATTCAAAGCTATGGTACCTACTGTTAGGTGTGCCACACTCAGCTTCGAAATCAGCCGAGGAAAGACGCCGACGTTGTATGCAATATTCAAGGTGGTCAGGTTTTTCATGTCCTGACCTCTTACAATTCCGCCGACGTCTAAAGGGCCCTATAGAGTAACGGACGAATTGAAGGGCCCTATAGAGTGCATTGTTTTGACAGTTCGTCTAGGGAAGGGTAATTTTTCCTAAGTTCAATTGCTGAAACAGCCCCCTCAGCGGCCTCCAGCATTGTCCAAAAGTTGGTCTTGCAGGCATCTGGAAGTCTGACGAAAGTTCCGGGAAATTAGAGGGGACATTAATGTCTTTTACTCGTATCTGCTGGCAGTCCAGAAGAGGTTTTAGATTTTTTTCTCTGCCGGTGGTGTAAATCCGTTGCCATAGACTCCCTCGTTTCAAGGGGGAATGTTCCTGTTGGGGTAAGTCTGTGAGTGGGAGAAGCTGAAAGGTCTCTCCTGTTCCCGGGTTCATTTATTTCTTTCTGAGGTGGTGGCTCAGTTTGCATTTGTGTGGGGACAGGTATTGGTGTTGGTGTGGTGTCTAGTGTTGGTGTGGTGTCTGGTGTAGGTGCAGTGTCTAGTGTTGGTGTGGTGTCTGGTGTTAGTGTGGTGTCTGGTGTTGGTGCGGTGTCTGGTGTTGGTGCTACGTTTGTTGTTGGTGCGGTGTGTGGTTTTGTGATGGAAGTGGGTCGTTTTTTGTTAGGGGTGGTGTATACTCACTGAAGTGACGAAGGACAGGACCTTGTCCCCCATCGCGTCCCAGTCCCCAGATATTGGCTTGAGGAGGTTTCCCTCAATATAATCCTTGTATTTGGTGAGGTACAAGTCTTTATATTTCTGTGGGGTGAGTCTTTTTTCGGTAGTTTTAACCCATGTGGATCCCTCTGATGTGTTGGGCAAAGGGTCTTTTTTGGGGTTGGATGATTGTTCTGCTGTCTTGGAGGTGAGTGCTGCTCCCTTATTTGGGGAGCTTCCCTTTGGGGGAGTATCCCGCTTTATTGTGTCTCTTGAGGTGGCTGCCTCATCGCCAGCGTTTATTTCTGGGCGGTATGCCTCTTTTTATCGGGGAGCTGCTGCCCCTTTGTGTGGAGTATCTCATGAGTGTGACTCCTCAGTGTGGTAATTTGCTCTCTCTTTGAGGGAACTGTCCTCGTGGAGAGCATCTCCCCGGGCACAATCTTTTAGGGCTGCTACCCCTGCTCCCATGTTATCCGGGCGGTACGCCTCTTCATTTTTAAGTGTTGCTCCCCCATTTGGGGAGTAGCCCTTTGGGAGAGTTATCATTTCCTTGCTGGGGGTTGTGTCCCTTTTCTCCCTTCCTGTATCTGTAGTTTCCATGGTTAGTCAAGGTGTATGGTAAAAATCCGAAAAATCACAGTTTTGACTGACGTGGAGACGGCGTCCAAAGTGGGGAGCCGACTTTGGCGCCAAAGTCGGCAAGAGGGAAGATAGAACTAAGAGAGGGAGTGGGAAGTTAGTGAAGGGAAAAGAGAAAGTGTTTCCGACCCTCCATCGCGGGAAGGTCGTAAATTATCAGCTCGGATCCCACCGCGACAAAGTGGGGTGCGGACAGAATGCTACGCAAAAAGCTCGTCAGATTGTTCCGGGCACGAGAATGTGGTGCCAGAACAGCACTGCCTCGCGCTGTATATGTATCAGAAAAGATACTACACTTTGATCTCTCAACAAAAGGGCCGACCCGAAGGCTAAGAACAATAGAAAAAAAAGGCAAGCCTTCTTTCTATTTAGTTAATAAGAAAATACAACTTTCTTATATATGGGTCGTAGAATTTCATTCACTAGCAAAAGATCTAGCTAATTAGCATATTCTTTTGAACATTCATTTTAATTAATTCCCTATTATTTTTTTTTTCAGTTTTCTTAAAGGATAATCATCTTTAGTTTAACTATTGCGTGTAATTATATTCATGCATATATTCTACATGATTTATACTTGCGAAATATTTTCGTAAAAAGTTTATAGCAAACGCAAAACTCTTTCCATATATTTTATGCATAAGTATATATTTTTGTTTAAAAAGTTCTGCCTACCAAACTCCTCTGTCGGGTTTAAGTCTACAGACATACATTTTCATATATGATGTGCGAATTTTTATAGGATGTAATAAGCGTTTTGTGGTGTAAAACCTAAAATGAACAGAATGCATCTATTTGGTTCTGATTGTTTTGCACTTATAGAAAACACCAGTAAACTAAATACTAAAAGCGAAAAAGGTACTTTCGTAGGATACGAGAAAAACAGTCCGGCATATTTAATCTACTTTCCAACCAAAAATGCCATAAAAATGGTTAGATGTGTAAAATTCAATGATACATTAAATTTAAAAAAATGGCGATCCAGTGGATGAAAAACGTGAAATATTACCTAGCATCTTAATGGATCACAATGAAAATATTAATAACGACGACAATTACAGTAGAACTTCTGACGAAAATATTAATCAGACACATCGATACCCAATAAGGGAGCGAAAAATACCAGACTTCTTAAAAATTGAAAAGATACAAGATTACGCCGTGATATCCGAATTGAAAGTTCTATCTGAAAATAACACATACGAAATAGTGGCAAAACCAACAGATAAAAATATAATTTCTTCAGGCTGTTTTTTGTTTTCCAAAACAATTACAGCTTCTGGCAGTGAAACTTTTAAAGCAAGATTTCTTGCAAAAGGTTTTTCACAAATTTCCGGAGTGGAATATCTTGCAACATTTTCAACAACGACACATTTAACGACAATTAGAATTTTATTACAACTTGCCGCTCAATATAATTTAAAAATACACCAAATGGATGTAAAAATGCTTATTTAAATGCTCCGATTGACTGTGAAATCTACATTTACCCTCCAGAGGGATTTAAAATGAAAAATAAAAATTGGGTGTAGAAATTAAATAAATCGTTATATGGACTAAAACAAAGTGCACAGAATTGGAATTTAACACTCCATAATTATTTAATAGAACAGGAATTCAAGCAATGTTCCGTAGACGCGTGCATGCATACCAAAAATGTACGTAATAAATTGCTGATTTTTTTTTTTTTTTGGTTGACGATATATTACTCGCCTCAAACTGTGACAACACTTTAAAAGATGTTAAAAATGAATTACATAAAAAATTTAAAATGGCCGATCTTGGACGACTGTCATGGTTTCTCGGTATAAAATTTACCTGTGAAAATGAAACTATAACTATGAACCAATCACGATACATTGAAAAATTCTGTTCAAGTTCGGAATGCAAGAACGTAAGCCGCGTTCAACTCCCGTCGAAATGGACATAAATAAAAATATAGGGACCGAAACAAAATCCATAGATAATCGAATATACAGGGAAATGGTAGGGAGCCTCATCCACTTGATGATCGCCACTAGGCCTGACATATGTTACACTGTAACAAAGCTATCTCAAAACTTATCGAAACCGACAATTAAATACCTTAATCGTGCAAAACAAATCCTTCGTTACCTAAAAGGAACCAAGGAACAATCTTTAACATTTAACAAGTCTACATATCCTCTAAATTTAGAAGGCTTTTAAGATTCAGATTGGGGTAACTCTGAGGATAGAAAAAGTATAGCGGGGTATTGATTTAGACTGTCAAAGACTGGACCTATGATCTCTTAGAAAACTAAAAAGCAACACATTGTTACCCTTTCTACTTGTGAAGCAGAATATGTGGCTCTTACTCATTCCGCGCAGGAGGCCGCCATCTTTGTTTAACACAATGTCTCAAAACTGAACAGGTTAACTACGCCACGGACCGCATTTGATTCTTGGCCGCCATCTTGGTTACTGGTCTGAACTACGCCGCCATCTTTGTTCAACACAATGTCTCAAAACTTAACATTTGGGTTTTGGGTCATTACAAAAGTGTGGAAATTAAAACAACAAAATGAAATTTTCCGGGTGAATGGCGAACGGCAACATTATTGGTTCATGTTTTAAGTTTTAGTCTTGCAGCAAGCATGTCTTCATTGGTCAGTTATTAACGTTGCGGAAAAAAATAAATCGTTAGCTAAACGTTTCAGTTTCGATTCTCGGTGGTGACGCACGAGTTATTATTATTATTATTATTTTTAACTTTTTTAATCATTACTATATATTGGGTCCAATATAATATATTATAATATAATATAATATAATAATAAATACGAAATCTGCATTACTCAAAATATAATATTTAAGCGTATTTTACGACCAGGCAATGCCGAGCGTCTTGCTAGTATTCTATAAAGTTAAAATATTCGATAACACAGTAAAAATTTATCTTTATCTTAGTAGAATCTATGTGTACCGACATTGCGCTCTCATATCGTCACATGCAATCCTGGTGATTGTACAGACATTAAAAAAAACTTTCGGTTCAAGATCTGAAACTAATGTAAGACAGAGTGCTCATGAGATCTGGATTTATTATATTATTCGAAACAAATGGTACCTATTCGTCATCTTGTAACATGTTTTGAGTAATCGGTTATGAGAGGTGATCTTTAAAAGTAATTCTCTTATATATCTAGACGTCTTCAATTCGGAAATATATCGCCACAGGTGCGATAACTTGATGCAAGCATCAGTTTGTCATCAGCCTTTGTACATTTTCGCAAAACTTGTAATGTATATCTAAAATCACCTGACAAGACAACCATTAACATCACATATGTTCTTTGAAGTTTCACAAATGCCTCCAATGATTTACTGTTACTCATCCTAGATAATCAACTAACATTATTTTAAAGTCCATCCAATCCTAGATGTTATTATTTTACATACCATCCTTGAGAAGATCAAGTTTCAATGAAAATTATTTGTCCCATCACCTGACAGCCCTGCTAAATGAAGACATGGCCAGTGCAAGTCGTCGTATTACTTGGTAAAATTATTCATGAAATTAGTAAATTGGTATTACGTAAATATGCAAAGCAAATAATTACTATTTGTTTAAATCAATCTTACTTGAAAATCGTTTAAATTAAATTTATATTGGAAACCAATGAAAAACAAATCGTGTATGTGTGTTGAACATAACGACAGCGGCAAGGAGTTGACGGTTGCTAAGTGGTTAACGATACGGATTGACAAGCTGAGTGTATCAAGTTCGAATCCAGTTCGTCTAACAGAACCACTTTCTCTTAGGTAGCCGATGTCTTTCTAGAAAGAATTCTTACTAGAAAGATACCGAGGCAACGAATGCCAACAATAATTGAACGAAACGAATGAATAGGTGATGCTGAACAGGAACAGTGACAGTAGTATGATAAATAAGTGAAAGCGCATTAACTTTGAATTAAAAGCCGGAAATGACATTTTGTATATTAATACTAAAATTTTGCAAGTGTTTAGATTTATTTTGTTTGCCGTTCTATAGAAATGCCCGGCTCCGACATTCTATCGTCTATATCTTATCCTTTTCTTTATTAAATAGTTCGTTTGACGGAGTTTCTCATTTTCTTATATTGTTTGAATTACGTACTATACATGCTAATACAGCGTGTACCCCAAAAAGCTGATGGTTAAAAAAAATTGATGACTTTCCTAATTTTTTATATGTTTATTTTATTTTTGCAGATCATCTAGGGTAGCCCTTCCAAAGTCATCATGAATCGTTACACTACCGAGGGACATATATTTATCGTAGAGTCGTATTTTCCCTTGAATGAGTCGAAAACTTCAATACAAGAAATTCCCCTACTCCCAATGCAATAAAACCAGCCACAATAAATGCACTTAAAAACAATATAGAGGAGGAAATTAGGACTATAAGCCCTGAAACATTAAGTGATATGCTGGACAATGCCCTGTAGAGAGCACAAGACTGTGAAAATGAAAATGGTGGACGTTTGAGCGACATCATTTTTCATAACTAAAATTAGACCTTGTGAAAAACATACCCTAGATTAAGCTGTGTAAATAAAATTAGAATGAGTAGACTATGATATCGTACTTTATCTCAAAAAATCATTGACTTACATATTAAAATAGATAAGCATAACTTAAATATTGAGGAAGTAAATCAAATTAAAAAATCCGTCAGCTTCGTTTGGAACATCCTGTATATTCTGTAGTTTGAGATAGGTTTGCAAAATGTCCATTTCAATTCATCTCATTTTTTATTTGTCTCAGCAAATAACTAATCTCCTACAAAGAATCTGCCTCTTGCAATGGATGTGGATTCAACTTTCCCGCAGGTTTTAATGTCACTGTGAGCATTTACAGTTTTTTTTTTATCTCGATATGTACATATTTATTTATAAATAATATTTATTTATAAAAGAACATACTTGGATTATTCTGGCTACTGTTCTTATTTTTAATGTTATTCTCACAACGTTTAGGTAACCTCCGACTTTTTGAAAGTGTATCTTTTCGAACTCGAAAATCAGTCGAAATCTTTATTTAATCCACAGGGTATAATGCTCTCATTCTGTCAGCATTCTTAGTATCGTTCGCACTAAAGGTCGAACCTTCAATCTCAGATAACTGTCAATTAGAACTGAATTTCTTACTCAGTGCTTTATTCGTTACGCCATAGTATGAGAGCACGCTAATCCTCTGAAGTAAATAAAAAGTTCCGATCGAAATTCGGCGCCGATTCCCATGTTCGACAGAAAGATTCTTGAGTTCTTCAAGAATGTTTCAGCTGAAGTTTAAGATATGGTCATATGTACATCTATCTATTTCACTATATATACAGTAACAAAATGTATTACTTTCGAATTCTATTATGTAAGAGATTCTCCCGGACAACAAACATTGCTTTTTCTAATACATATATAAAGCTGAATGTGTGTGTGTGTGTGTGTGTGTCTGGTCCCGTATAGGCTCCTATATGGTTGACTATTTAAAAAAAAAACTGATTACATATAATGATAGAAGATGTATCGAGACACAGAAATAGGCATGTTTGATCTGGCAGAACGGTTGTTCATTAAAATTATGGGGTCTGCGTTCGCGCCTGGTCCACAAAGTATGGAAATAAAAAAATTAAAAAGAAAAAAGAAACGTTTACAAGTGTTTTTGATATAGATGTACATAAGAATACTTTGATAAGTATGTTTTAACTTAAATAGGGATGGTATAATAAAATTGTGGGGTCTGCGTTCGCGCCTGGCTCCACAGAAAGGAAATAGGCACACACTTTAATAAAGACTTTTCATATCTATCTGCGTAAGTATACTTTGATAATTATGCTTCAGTTTGATGAAATATGGTATAATAAAATTATGGGGTGTTTTTTCGCGTCTGACCTCCATAGAATGGAAATATGTCACAAAGTCTAACAAGATTTTTTAATATAGATCCACAGAATATTGTGATAAGTGTTTCAGTGTGAACAGGTATGGTATAATAAATTATGGGGTTTATCTATTTTATTTTTACTTTCATCATATTTTGCATTGGTTTTGATATCATCAAAACCAAAGCTAAACTAGTTAATACTACAATGCTGTCTATTTATTTATTTTTCCTACATAGACACGGGAAACGTTTGATGAGTAGTTGCTTGTTGCTATTATTCGATTTTCTCTTACATTGAGCAGGTGAGCAATTGTCAGATGGCGATTCTTACTTCCATATTGGAAATTTAAAGTCACATGCAGTATCTTCTCACGGTTATATGTTATAGACACAAGATTACTTTTCAATCCATATTTGTATCTCAATAAAGACCTGAACACATCCCTTACTCCACACAAAGTTCACCATACATCAGCATTTTGATGATTCTGTCATCATTCATTCTTATTATATTGCCTGCCCAGCGGAGCTGCGGCAGCACGAGAAAGTTGTCAATTTCTGTAATGTTATATTTGGAAAATGGAGAGAGAAACAGCACAAGACAATTTTTGTGGAAGACATTAAGCTTGTTTGTGTGTTATCGATATGACGTCCATGTTTCTAATATATATATAATAAAGTGGTTAACGCAGTAGCTTTGCACACATTGAATATATATATGTATATATATGTATATATATATTTATATATATACAGTGGTGAAGGCTTTGTGTAGAACCGATCACACTTTTTCATATTGCTGCTAAACTTTGTCGATTCAGATGACTGCTACAGGACAAAATATACAATAGACCGCAGGGTTTTACATACCAACCTAGAAATTTCTACGACTCGGCGCGGTACACAAGTTGCCTAGCCTTTCCAAATGCTTGCCCATCTGGTAATGGCCATTCTCAACGTTGCCTAGCTTCTGGCGAGAACCAATGTGCCAACGTGATTGTGTTGTACAACCACTATAAACAAATCATCTTTGTCGATTTCCGAGCAACTAAGTTATTGTAGCGGAAGCTCATGCGTCGAAATCGACGGGCGAGTCCGTCATATATATATATATATATATATATATATATATATATATATATATATATATATAGAGAGAGAGAGAGAGAGAGAGAGAGAGAGAGAGAAAGAGAGAGAGAGAGAAAAGAAGAAGAAGAAGAAGAAGAAGAAGAAGCCGGGAAGTTTCTTTTATATACATATATACTACGGAATATTTTTCAACTGTTTGCTTGTTCTCCAAAGAAAAAAAGAAGAAAAAAAACAAAAAAACAAAAAACAATACAAAAAACAAACACATATTGTGGCTTGACATTTCGAACAACCAGACCGATTTCTCTTTGAGGTTGGTGCAAGACAAGAATAAATGTTTGCTTCACTTATGTTTAACATTATTTACTGTTGTCATCTGCACCGTAAACACATAAACGGTTTGTCCATATCCGACGGAGTATTTAAGGAACCTCTTAAATAGGCGATTGTAAGAAACACCTCGTATATCGTATCTTGACATTTCCGATCTGCACTACGCCGATAACGCTGTACGTACACCAGGGATAGATTTGTGATAAACATTCCAAAGCTCAATTCCTACAATCTTAATTGTATGTATTTACTAAAAATTGCCATTTAATAGAAGAAAGGGAAAACATTGCATTTGACACGAAACGACCTTTTTTTCCTAACCTGACCTTAAAACCACACACACACACACACACACACACACACACACACACACACACACACACACACACACACACACACACACACACACACACACACACACGCACACACAGTACAAAGGCGCATATTCTCTCTTCGGCGGAATAGAAATAAAGCTGAAGAAAAGGCGATTTTGGCGGAAGTATGTCTAATGAGAATGGCTTGAGAAAAAGTGAAAAAGTAATGAGACCTTATATATGACTCATGGATAAAATAATACTTTCTGCATGGCCGTTGCGTGTGTAATTGTGAAGAAAAGTTGCGCAATCCTTAACCAAACATCTCTTGAATCGACACTTTTTGATACCGTTGGCAACGAGAATTCCACGACAACTGAAAACAATGGGGAAATAAACGAAGTGCACATACTTTACCTGGTATTCCCAAAAGCTTCATCATTGTTGTACTAAACAGACTGAACGTCACAACTGCCGTGATCTATCGGATACTGGTGTATGAACGCAGATTTGCCGTATACCTCATGGATGATATGGAATATGAACTGAAACTTAAAGCACGACAATATTAGTCGATATCTAATAGAAGCTAAATGCTCTATGAAAAATATTTCAAAAGTATCTGGAAAGTATTCACGGAAAATCAATTGCGAAACATCCCAATAATTTCATTCGCGGAAACAGCAAAAGTCCTTTAAAAAACAATTGAACTCAAGTTTTGTTTTATGATCCGAATGGCACCTCAACCTTTCTATTCTTTATTTAATTTTTCTTAAATATAGAGGCGGAGTATTCTACTAAATTATGGATAGCGATTTAGAGGCCCAAGTGTTTTCTTTTAAAGGACTTTTGCTGTTTCCATGAATGAAATTATTGGGATGTTTCGCAATTGATTTGCTATGGATACTTTCCAGATACTTTTAGAATATTCACCGATGAGCTTTCTGACTAAATCGCTACCGATAATGTAGCATTTAGAAGAATACCCCGTCTCTATATTTAAGAAAAAGTTTATATAAAGAATAAAAAGGTTGGGGTGCCATTCGGATCATAAAACAAAACTTAAAAGCTCCTCGGTGAATATTTCTCATGACTCACGTGCAAGATATATGCATAAAGATAGGACTAGCATCCTAAAAAGATTTCTCGGTCGGAATCGCTGAAAAAGCAAGCGAATATCTGAAGTCTAGTAGAATAGCACGACCCCAGCGGAAAAAAAAGATAGAAGATACCTAATTCTCATCCTGCAGCTCATGATCAGTTTGACATTACTGCATAAAGTGCCTCACAAGAAAATATGCCAAGGAGCAAATATCGAATCACTTAAGTGCATACTTGTTCAGCCCCAGCTGAGATAAGTTGGTTGTATTTATGGAATGCTAGACTCCAAATTATTACACATCTATGTCGAATTAACCACTGGAACAAAAGCAGTAAGAGGCTAACACGAATGGTATAGCGCAGACATCAGCTATATCTCCAAAAGGTTTAACATCTTAAAGACTGGAATATTATCGTGTAACCTAGAGAGCGTCATACCAAATTTTATACGGGACGATTTCAGGCTGGTTTTAAGGAAACTAAATTGTGCAAGTGTCGTTTAGCTCCGTGAAACACAATTCACGTTTTACTAAAACTTTTGTTTATCCACAATTAAGGATAATTACGCTGAAGCGTAAGAAGATAAAATAAAGACCATATTTTTAGGTGAGGCAATCCGAATATAGATTTCGGCTACAAGATTATTAAATCTAAATGCTTGCATGTTATACAGTCAACAAAACAGAAAGCAGTGAAGGAATTCCGAAGAAAAGCGATGCGATAAAATCAGATATTAAAGCTAAATAATTTTCGGATAATTAGGGACCTCTACAGTGATTGAGTACGATTTTGCTGTCCGACAGTATTGTTGTTTTTTCTTTGAGAAGTTTATACTTGAGACTATTGCTCTATTATGATTGGTTGAGCAATGAGAGTTCTTGTTTCATCCAAAAAAGGTAGACCCAAAAGTCCAAGTCCTTATATGTGGACCATTTTCATTTAAAATTAAGCAAGATTTAATACTAGTTCACAAGTGGTTATATTTATTAAATGTACATGTACATGTCTAGTGAATCCATTTGCTCCATCTGCGGAGAAAAGTGCGAATCCAAAAATTTCTCACAAAGAGCCTTAAGAAGGTATGTAAACTGATTTCAGACACTATCATCTTCGGATAGCTTCATGGAATGACATCTCGTGCATATATCAAATGTATAAAGCACTTATATTGACAGTTTCATGTATAACAAACACTTCTGGAAGTTTTAAGATGGGTTTAAAGTGTTTCAAAATAAAATAATTCGCTAGTATATATTCAGTTTATAATCTCTACAATTATATAAATGCAATTTTATCTGTGTGAATGTGTGAGTTTGTTCCTTATAGACTCCGAAACTGCTGAAAAGATTTTCTTTAAAATTTACAGAACTTTAGTGTATAAGTCTGGTATATGTCTTAGTTATGTTTTGTCTCAGAATACCTCTGATAATTACCGATAATCGATAATCGAAACTGTTATTTTAATTTATCTATCACCTGTAAAACCATTTTTTCCATGTCGTCGCTTAGCAATAATGATAGAACAACGTGTCATGGAAATTCTACTGTGGTAAGTTGATAGTGTTTTTTTTTGTTTTTGTTTTATTATTTTTTTTGCATGACGTGGTCTGTAGGTCCACACTTCGCACGTAAATTTCTTTTTTTTTTTTCATTAACTACAAAGAATTTTATAAGACTTGAAAATTTACGTGTTTTTTTTTTGTTTATTTTTGCATGACGTGGTTCATAGGTTCAAACCCCGCACGTAAATTTCTTAATGTTTTTTTTTCGTTAATGGAAAGAAGTTTATATAAAATAATTTTATGAAAGAAACAGTAGGTTCTCTAGAGTGCAGTACACATATTTTAGACTAAGTTACTGCATGGATGCATGTGAAGGTGCCTCCCGGGCGATTTCACGGATTTAGATGACAATAAAAATATAGGTGTGTGAAATATTCGTTGATCATTATTCAGTCCTGGGCAACGTCAGGTATCCCTGTTCGTCGTAGTATAAAATAAGAACACGGACTTTTTTAGTTCTTTCTAGGTCATATCAAGCGCCCTCTGGATGCTTGCTATGGCTACCAGTGGCGTCGTGTGTGTACACATATCCTGTGACTCGTGATTGCAGTTTGCCGCAGTTTACCCTCTGTATTAGTTCACTGTAATACCCGCCGCAGAAGAAGCTGCGTTTACAAGTTTGTACGTAAAGATATCTTCAGTTCTTTACAGCCTCCACCCCATGGGAGAGATATTGGTAGGCTTCAACTATTTTATCGTTATTTCTATGAAATTTGCTCGACTTAGCTCCAACCTTTGCCCTCTTCATGTAAAAATTTCACAAAAGTTACTTTACACCACAATTGAAAAGAACTTTCCCTTCTTCTTTTCGTATGTCTAGCGTTTAAGAATTTCCAAGAATATAGTTTCTTTCTGAGATTCTTCTGTCCCTGGATCACATTCCTTTTACTTTGCTTCACCCTAAAAAGACATATTCTCACTAAGACGTAATTAAGGGTCCAGATATCTGAGTGGGAACTTATACAGTAATGTTTTTGCTCCTATCACATTCATGTTTTTATACGTTCGTACACTCAGATGAACATTGGGACAGAAAGCCAATTCCAACGGCAAGAGGTTCGAAGAAATAATATATTAGAGTAATAAGTTTTTTCCGAATCTGGTATCTGTATAGTGAAAGGGTTGGATTTGACTGCTTGTCGGGTTTGTTGGGTTATGTACGATGAGAGAGTACAATAAGTTCGTTGGATCACACTCCGCGTAAATACTTGTATAACATAAGTGTGCATGCAACATTGTGGTGATGGAACAGGGGCCGGAGTTTAGTAGACAGTGTGGAACCTGCTATTTAGTGATGCCATGTTTTTACCTTGTCTAACACAAAAAGAGATTAGTGGTAGGTGCACCAACTAAAATATAACAGCAATACTCCATGTATGGGTGAATGGTTGATTTCTAGAGATATAGGATGCTAGCAAGTATGTGTGGGGGAGATTTCTTCTATGTATTTATTCCGATTCATGTTAGCTGCAAATGTTATACCGATAAACTGAACAAAGAAATAGCAAGGTTTCTTATAATTGTTTGCTTTGTTTTGGTATTATTAAATGTGACCATACATTTTGGATCACTGGCTTCTAAGTTAGTATTCATTTGTACACATGATCGGGTTTTTGTTCTAACAAATCCTGGTGCTATTAGCTTAGTGCTATGTTACTTTAGTTAGAATAATTGATTGTCTGTGTGTTTTGCTGACTGTCTTAAACATTCTTTCAAATAGCCAGTATTATCAGATGAAGAAATAACTTTAATTAACGCATTTAGCATAATAGTAAAGTGTTCGCTAATGGAGAGAGGCCGGGTTTTAATTCTTAATCGGGTCATATTTTTAGATACATGACGGGCAATGCCGGAGAATATCGGATGCATGTGCACACACGGAATGTCAGAGATCGGCCAATTGCTAAGCGATGATGTCAACCTACATTACGGTCGATATTTGAGGTCATGGAAAATGACCTAAACCGGAAGCAATGGGAGATCTTAGATTTTAACCTGGATTGGAATTGCATAAAACGCAAAATCAAATTCCGATTCATGAAATCTAAATAAAAGAAGTTGATATCGAAGTCAACGAATTTGAGAGAGTTGAAACGATCGAACAGTGGAGACCTTAATGACGACTACTCGTCACTTCACTGCTGTCTGTCGATTTGTAAATAAAACTAAAATGTTTATTTTATTTGTTCGTTTGCTCTCATACTGAACTAACAGCGTGTATATGATTTCGCATGCATTTGACAAAAGTGCAACCAGAAATTATATAGACATTACAAACACATTAGACAATTGTTAGCCGACTATATAACAGAATCAAAGACTAAAAATGGCACTTAATGCACTCGTTGCTAAATACTCAGCATCATAAGAGCAGAGTAGGACTTCGATATAGCAGTTAACGAAAAATGGGTTCCTGAATCGCTCTCGACTATAGTCGGCTACAATATTCAAACTACGATCAAAATACAAAGGAACATGAACATATGATAGATAGATAGATAGAGAAAGAGAAAGAGGGGGAGCGAGGGTGAGGAGAGCATGAGAAATAAGGGGGATTGTAAATGACACACAAAGAAGGTAGATGGTGTAAAAAATAAAAGATGAAAAAAATGAGATAAATTGATAGGTGTATGGAGGTTTTCCTGTCTTTATGCATAAATTATCAGACTTTTACTTTAATTATAGAAACCCATAGCAATTTCACGGTTAATTAACGAAAATGAATTTAATATTATTCGTTACGTAATTACTTGCTACAAAGCGACTCTAAAGACGACTTTTTAGCTAGCTTTTAGAGAAGGATATTTCTTTTATCGCATTGAATTCACCGAGTGCACTTTATACAAAATTTGATGCAATTCTAACCAAGAACTTTGTAGCCCATACGTGTTGTTGTTGTTAACGACGACGACGACGACGACGACGACGACGACGACGACGACGACGACGACGACAACAACAACAACAACAACAACACAATGTTCACAACGTCGAATGGTTGACCCACTCAAACAAGACCGATGATGAGGGGAGGTTCTGTCATGATTTCTCCATTGCCTATGACCTCACTCAGATTGTTCGGGAACCTACCCGTGTGCCCGATAATGACGGCCAGTATGCGAGCCTACTAGACCTTTTTCTCACAACTTGCCCTGAACTATGTTCAGTTTCTGTTCTGTCGCCTCTTGGATCTTCCGACCACTCTGTTGTATCAATTAAGATAAAAATGAAATGTAATAAGTCCCCAGACGTACCTCTTCATCGTACAGTATATCGATACACTAAGGCTGACTGGGATAGCTTCCGTACATTTATATCTGATCTACCTCTGCATTCCATGTTTAAAAAGGATGTGTCCTCTATAGTATTAGACCTAACTGAATGGTTAATTGTAGGTATTGACCATTTCATACCCTCTAAAAAGTTTCAGAAAAAACCTAACAGCCAGCCGTGGTTCTCTCCAGAATGTGCTGCTGCCATTGCGCACAGAAATCACTTTTTCCACTGCTTCAAACGTAATAGATGTATGGAAACTAAAGCCGTTTTCAGGACTGCCAGCAACCATTGTAAGAAAGTAATAAGGAACGCAAGAGTGTTGTATGCTCAATCTGTTAAGTCCAAAGTAGCTGAGCAGCGGCTTGGTTCCCACCAGTTTTGGCAAATAGCAAACAGAATCCTGAACAGAAGCGTGTGCTCCATCCCAACTATTATCAATGGACCTGAGGTAATCTCGTCAGCATCAGACAAAGCCAAACTCTTTGTCAAGAACTTTGCAGCTAATTCTACCCTTTGCGACCAAGACCGCCAACCCCCAATATTTCCTCCTGTATCAGAAAACACGCTATGTGATATACGTATATCTGTACGTGATGTTGCGAAGCTAATCAAAAACCTTGATTCGAGTAAAGCAACTGGCCCTGATGGTATTCCAATTATAGTACTCAAAAAACTTCAACCTGAATTAGCGCCCATACTTACAAAACTGTTTAAACGTTGTCTTAAGGAGAATAGTTTCCCATCTCCCTGGAAAATCTCATCAGTATGCCCTGTATTTAAGAATTCAGGTGATCGCTCATCCCCCTCTCAGTACAGGCCAATAAGTCTCCTGTGCGTCATGAGTAAGTTGCTAGAATCTGTGTTAAATACAGAAGTAATCAAACATCTCAACAAAAATAACCTTCTTAGTGACACTCAATATGGTTTCCGTTCTGCTAGATCTACAGCAGATGTCCTTACAGTTATATCGCATAGGATTAGCAAATCTCTCGACGGTGGCAATCTTTCTAGGGCAATTGCTCTTGACATATCTAAAGCCTTTGATAGGGTATGGCATAAAGGTTTACTTCATAAGATCGCTAGCTATGGTATAGCTGGAAAAGTCTTCTCAATTATTAAATCATTTCTTTCTGATAGGTTCATAAGAGTAGTAGTTGAGGGGCAAAAATCAGAAGCTCACAGTATTAATGCCGGTGTCCCTCAGGGATCCATCCTGGGCCCAACTCTTTTCCTGATCTACATTAATGATCTTCCAAATCATATCCTTACATCATTTGTAGACATTTATGCTGACGACACTACCATTTATGGTACCACATCTAAGACAGTAAACGACCAAGTTCTCTCCAATTCTCTCTCCTCTGATCTTGAGCACGTAGTACAATGGGGTAAAGAATGGCTGGTTACTTTTAATGCATCTAAAACCAAGCTTCTCTCTTTACATCATCAACATTCTAATCCACATTTGTCATCAATTGAAATGAATGGCTCTCGTCTTCAGGAGGCCTCAAGTTTTGACAAGCTTCTGGGCTTGACCATTACTCCTGATTTTAAATGGAACACGTATATCAAATCTGTTGCCAAGGCCGCTGGAAAAATGGTGGGATCTTTCTATCGATCCAGTAGATATCTCACTGCTGATGCTATTCTCTACCTATATAAGAGCCAGGTACGTCCAAGGATGGAATACTGTTGCCACATCTGGGCAGGAGCTGCTAGAAAGGACTTGTCCTGCCTTGATAGAGTTCAAAATAGACTTCGTAGCCTTGTAGGAGATGTCCTTTTCTCCTCCTTGCAACCTCTATCTCACAGAAGAGATGTTGCGAGTTTGTCTCTGATGTATCGTTATTTTCATGGAAAGTGTTCAACTGAGCTTCAATCTTTGGTCCCCCCTCGCCAAACTTTCACAAGAAACACTCGTCTAGCTGTAAACACTATCAATAATTTCCCCCACTCTTTATCTGTGCCTAAACCTAAACGTAGATTCCATGAACAAAGCTTCTTTCTTAGAACTGCACGCCTGTGGAATTGTCTTCCGTTTTCCTGCTTTCCGGCTGACTACAATATGGTTGTGTTCAAGTCTAAAGTAAATAAGTTCTTGATGAGCCGTTCCATATAAGTTATTAAATTTACCAAATTTTCTTACTAATGATTACTATATTGACCAATTTCTACTGTACACTCTTTAACCCTTATCCTTGAGTGGCCTCTGGGCCTTGATAATGTGGTGATGCCTTTGTAAAAAAAAACAAAAAAAAAAACAACAACAACAACAACGACGACGACGACGACGACGACGACGACGACGACAACAACAACAACAACAACAACAACAATAATAATAATAATAATAATAATAATAATAATAATAATAATCATCATCATCATCATCATAATCCAAACTGGTTAAAAACCGCAAATAATTGTGGACCAAGCTAAACTATTTCTCAAGAGAGATTGTCTTTCAAATCTAGAACTAATATTGTATTTAGCGGTTCATATCAAATAAATATTTAGACACGTTTTTGTTTCGCTATCTTCGATTAAGCCAGATTGCACACTAACATGAGTATTCTCATAGCAGTTTTGCTTAAAACTTCTGTGCTGGCTCATAACAAATTTAAAGCTTGTGTTTTGTTTGTGACACCATCATTAGGAATTTATCTTATAGGGCTGACGGACTCTTTTCTGTTTTGGGTTTTCTATGAGTTTCCTTCTACTAGATGGAGTGCCTTCAACACGGTTAGAGAGCTTCATCTACGCCTATATGGTAACCCTCTGGAATATCAGAGAGAGGCTAATAAGTGCTACACCTTGCCTAAGGGCGACCTGGAACTGTGCAAGGCAGGGGCGTTCAGCTATTGGAGGTATAATACATATCCATATACCAAACGCACGTAGGTAGAATAATTTAACGACATAAATGAAATCTCATCTCTGATTCAGTTTGGCCCCGAATCATTCTCAGTTGAGATTTGCTCCATAGAACAGCCATTGGTTCAGAAGCTATAGCCTTTTTCAGCATGCCCAATTATTAAGCCATTTTAGAACATCTTATCGAAATATGAAAGAAAACGGCCTCGTAATTCTAAGGATTTAACTGTCTCTCTATCTGGTAACTATTTTTATTATTAACAAATGCATTATGTATTTCTTTGCAAAATTCTCTCAAACTTAAGAGGTATTCATTGTGTCAAGTGTTTTTTTGAAATTTAACAGGAAATTCTTCCTTTTACTGAAGTCAGATAGCAATGTTACTGATGCTTCTCTTCCAAGAGTATTATTTGGTTAAGTCTGTATTTGAATTTAATAATTTTAACGGTAAAAATCTAATTATATATATATATATATATATATATATATATATATATATATATATATATATATATATATATATATAGTGATTGTTGGAGAGCTATTGGCTACACATTAGCAAACGTGTTTCAATTACCCCCTAGCAGGGAAAATCATCTCATCAGGCCAAAAACCATCCACGAAACTTTCAATAAAGACCATCCCTTTATATTAAAGTCAACTTTACAGGGTTGAACCATTCTAAAAAGAAAGAGGGGTACTAACAACCTATATCAAAATAAATGTAGCCTATTCACAAAATAATGTTAGGTTTTTCAAGGTATAATTCTGAAGCAAATTTATTATAAGTTTGCATTACATTTTCTAGCTCCAAACATTATAATTATAATTGTTTTTCATTTGTTTTGTTAATACGGATTTTTAGAACTATTACTCCAATATCAGAGCAATTCATAAATTTAACTAAGGTTTTTTTTCCACTTAAAATCGAGATATAAATATATACATATATTACTAAACTATAAATTTAGCGCTATTTCTCTATATAATACAAAAGTACCGACATATATACAAACAAACGTGAAAATTTATATATATACAAATTACTCTTATAATATGGTTAAGTATATTAGTAACTAAGTCTAATTATATTATTCACGGTAAAAATTTCACTAAAAATTATTTTTATAAAATTCTTCGTTAAAAATTTAGCGTTTAAAATAGATTTGGCGTTTAAAATAAATAAGTAAGTAAATAAGATTTAGCGTTTAAAATCCTGAAATAAATAATAAAGCATATTACAATATATAAGTCGATGGTATGATTAATTCGTTAATATTCTTATAATTTTTTCAGTGAATGTATTTGGAAATGTTTACAGGAAATTGCTGTTTCCTGTTTAATGTTCAATAGTTTCTCCCGGTCTTTAAAATTCGTTATTTCTAATTTTTCATGAAGGCATAAAAAGCACGGTGCATGTAATGAATTACATACTTTCGATCTTCTTGTGATCCGCCATTCTAACTTTGGAGTTTTATTCTCCTTTATTAATTTCCAATATTGAAGTGATACTGATGTGTCTTTTTCGTATTTTTGATTAGAAAAGAACTTTTATGCCCATAGAATCTTTCTTTAAAAGTTGCCTGCGTACTACCTATATAAAATTTTATATCACTAGGATTTTTCTCAGGGAATATTTTAGCTTGGTAAACTACTGATTTCGTTAAACATTTATTATTCATGGGACAAGTACTAGGAATTTTGCAGTTACATTTTTCAGTATTTTTATAATTATTATCTTTATCATTATGATTTATTTCCCCAGTATTTTTACTATTATTGCCTTTTAGTATCCTATTATTATGCTTTTTAATAATTTTTTCAAGATTTTCACAACAATAACCCAATTTTATAGTATTTCTATTGAAAATACTATTTAATATACTACCTGGGGGAAAGTGCCTATCTAGCAATAATATACTACCCGGGGGAAAGTGCCTATCTAGCAATTGCAAAAATTTCCCCCAGGTAGTATATTAAATAGTAGTAGTCAATGTAGCCAATAGCTCTCCAACAATCAATATATTGCTCTGTTTCATTCATTGAGCACTCTTTGGAATGACATATTGTGTTGTTGTTATGAGTTACTGAAAAATTCTACCAACAGTATAATATATATATATATATATATATATATATATATATATATATATATATATATATATATAAAAGTGAACGTGTCTGTGTGTGTGTGTGTGTCTGTGTGTGTGTACATTTCTCTACGCAATAACCCTGTCAATTTTTAGTCTACAGACTCGAAATTTGATATGCGGGGTACTGAGATTTGGGAAAATCGATGTGATCGATTTTTGGACAGAAATTTGGTGATTAAGGGGTCAAAATTCAACGATTTGACTTTTGAGAACTCTACCAAACTCCTCCGACAATTTTGGGTCTACGCACTTGAAATTTTAGATATAGGTTCCTTGGACATGGATCTAACTTAATAACTTTATTTGAGCCCAAATCAATAAAATTTAAAGGGTCATAATAGATGTCAAAGTTAAAAAAAAATTACCTCTGCAGTCTCTTCCAACTTACTCAGACAATTTCTGGTCTAAATATTTGAAATTTTACATAAAGGGTATTCAGAGATAGGGCAAGCTTTTTCATCAGTTTGGGTCGAAAATTTTTAGTTACCAATATATAAATGTATGTATGAATGTCTGTTTGCATGCCTGTCTTAAACTTTCAATAGAGGCGACGGATTTTACCAAGATCTGTATCGTTTTAAAGGTCGACATTACATACGACAAATATCGAAAAATTGGCTAAAAACAATATCTTCCCCTTCAACTAGGCACTTTTCTACAGGGGGGGGGGTCACTTTTTTCGCCGATATTTTTAAAAGTTATCCTCTCCTTTAGATTGTCTAGCCTTACTTTTAAAAAATGTCGCTTCCGGTTTGGCGGTGGTCGTAACAGCATAAACGTTAGGTTTTACCCCGTTCTTTTCCTCCTTTGCGGTACGGGTTCGAGCCTGCCGTCCTAATACCATTTTTTTTTTGCTCAACATACACATTCAAACACCCGAGCAACGTCGGGCTGAAATGCTAGTATATATATATATATATATATATATATATATATATATATATATATATATGATTTTCAGAATGTGAGAGATTGTATAATAAATTCCACAGCCAACAACGCCGCAGCCATGACAGCCAAACGAACCGGAAGTCCAAGTCTTGGACTTCCGGTTCGTTTGGCTGTCATGGCTCTTGTGAGCTGCAGCGTTATTTGGCTGTGGAATTTATTATATATATATGTATAAAAGAAATTCGTTTCTTATCGTTGAGCACTTTCAGTTGAATGGAGTCGGTCAATTTAGCTCTTATGCATGGATCATCGTATAACGATTAGATCACTGTAACTGACGTTAAAGACATTAAAAAAATAAGCTGTTTCAATTCACTGTTATTTCTTGCGGTTAATGGTAGCTGATTGGATGCGGTCTTTGCTAATCGAAGCAGAGATGGCTCGTGTTGCCGGGGTCGAATCTGTCGACTAATGTTAATCGTGACACACTGCACTGAAGATTTCCGAAAGGATGAAATACTAGTGTCTGTAGGTATTTAATTATTATAGTAATAAAAAAATAAAATAATAATAATAATAATAATAATAATATATATATATATATATATATATAATTCTGAACATGAAAATTAGTATCAAAAGTGGAAGTTATCAATTGTTGCCTTGATTTCAGAGTTTTTCCACACACTTCCCACCTATGAGAAACATAGTGATATTTTAGTATATTTAATGATGGTGTTTAGAAAGGTTTTGTTAAATACGACACATACGACGGAATTTCGAGCGGAAGACTTTATTTACTTCACGGGGGTAGCATGCTCTTGTTCCATCAGCCATGACTGGATAGAGGTCCTAAGTAATTCGCAATTCTATTCTTCGATTACTGAGAATTGAGCCTTCAACTGTCGGGGAATATCACTTTTACAATTGATATTCTCTTGAAGGTTGAAAATTCAATTCCTAGTGTGAGCGACCGAAAAATACAATCACGAATTTCTTAGGATCTCTATCTAGTCATAGCTGACGGTTCAAAATTCCATCCAAAGTTCCGAGTTCGACAGAAACATTCCTGATACACCCGAAGAATGTCGGAGGTAACATTAACTGAAACTTTGTGAAAATCACACCCAAGATGAGAACAATAGTCCGAAGAATTCAAATAATGCAACTGAAATAATGAGTTTCTTTTATTTTCATTCTGAAAGTTATAATGAATGACCTTGCAGTTTTACTACTACTGTAGATAGATACTATATCAATTTACATATAAATTACAGAATCTAATAGATATTTGTCAAAAGGTTTTAGTATTCATGCCCTGCACAATTTCCACATAGTCTTATATAAGCTGCTTCATTCGATTAGTTCTTTTAATAAATTAATTTTGATTTACGTGTCATTATCTTTTATACATAAATCCAAATCAAAAGTCCAATCTTTAAACTATGGAATAAAACGAATTAATAAATTACACTCATTTACAAAAACAAAAACAACAACAACAACAACAACAATATATATATATATATATATATATATATATATATATATATATATATATATATATATATATATATATATATACTAGCATGGGGGCCAGGCGTTGCCCGGGTGTTAGGAAGTGTATGCTGAGCAAAAAAAAAAAACAAAAAAAAACACTGTCAATTTTCTTTAAACTTTGACCCATATTATGACCCCTTAAGATTTATTGTTTTGGGCTCAAATCAAGTTATTAAGTTAAATCCATGTCCAAGGAACCTATATCTAAAATTTCAAGTGTTTAGACCCAAAATTGTCGGATGAGTTTGGTACAGTTCTTAAAGGTCAAATCGTTGAACGTTGACTCCTTAACAGTAAAATTTCTGGCCGAAAACCGATCACATCGATTTTCCCAAATCTCAGTACCCTGCATATCAAATTTCGAGTCTGTAGACTAAAAATTGACAGAATTATTGCGTAGGGAAATGTACACAGACACACAGACACGTTCACTCTCTCTCTCTCTCTCTCTCTCTCTCTCTCTCTCTATATATATATATATATATATATATATATTTATGAATCACCGAATAGGGAATAAATCTATCTTCTCTGTTTTTTAATTTTTATGTATCCAGCGATTTCCTGTATAGTTGATACCATCTTGTTAGTAAGGATTGATAAGATTTGTTTTATTTGGTTATTCGTTTCTTATCGTTGAGCACTTTCAGTTGAATGGAGTCATTATACCTTGTACACCTGTTGAGTACATGCTTCACAGACTGTTTTACATGTGAATTTAAGAATCCAGATATTTTTCGTTTAGATATGGTAATTCTTATTTCCAAATGTTTTCATTGTTGGGTAAAGCCTTTAATGAGTACCTCTGTTAATAGACAATGATTTAAGAGCAGTATATAATATATTATTTTATATTTTTATGCGCTGCTGTTTGCAGTCCTGTATCCTACTTGCAATATCCATTTACTTTCCAAGAAAACGTTTAAAGTTTCATAAACGTAGGTGTATTATCTTTGAGAGATTTTTTTAAGTAATAAACTTCATCTTAATATATATCGTATTGCATGTCATTTATTATATGCAATTTAATACGAGTTGAAATATGTGTTCTGTTTTACATTCATTTATAAACTTAAATACAAGCGGATGTTTAGCATCCCCTCTTAAAATATTTTTATATTAATTATTACATTAAAATTCAAAGATGGTGTAACAAATTGAAAAATAATTGCAACTTCTCTTCCAATTATCGTATTTTATAATCATACCCATTTATTTTTTTAGTTTTTTTCTTTTTTTTTCTTTTTTTTACACAGTGATCACCACTTATCAAGGCCCGGAAGCCACTCAGGGATAAGGGTTATTGCAAGTACATTACGTTAGTGTGGAGATTTGATGAAGTTTTTACTTAAGGGGGCGGTTCAATAGGAAGTTGTTAACGTTGGACTTGAAGACATCCAAGTTGTAGTCCGGTGGGAAGTAGGAAGACGGAACAGAGTTCCACAGGCGTGCAGTTCTAAGAAAGAAGCTTTGTTTATGGAATCCGCGTTTTGATTTAGGCACAGATATAGAGTGGGGGAAATTTTTCACAGTAGATTCAGCTAGACGGGTGTTTTTCGTGAAAGATTGGCGAGGGGGGACCAGAGATTGGAGTTCAGACGAGCACCTGCCATGGAAATAACGATAAAACAAGGATAGGCTCGCAACGTCTCTTCTGTGGGAGATAGGTTGCAGGGTAGAGAAAAGGGCATCCCCCACTAAGCCACGAAGTCTATTTTGTACTCTGTTAAGGCAGGATAGGCTGTTTTTAGCAGCTCCTGCCCAAATATGGCAACAGTATTCCATCCTTGGACGTACTTGGCTTTTATATAGATAGAGAGAGAGTTTAAAGTTTATAAGTTCTTTCTCTTCTGAGTTAAGGGTGGAATAAATAAAAAAAAATTGACAGATTAATTACTTGAATTATTCTTCGCTACGAAGCAGGTGCTGTCAAGAATTATGAATTTCAACGTACCTAACGAAGAAAGCGGTAAGATGGTCAACATCTTGAAATTTGGAATACGGAATTTTGTTATTTATTTTTAAATTCGCTGTAGTTACATCGAGCTTCATAAATTAATGGACTGGTATAAATAAAAGGTAAAACATAATTGAATAAACGTATTTTCCCATAAACATATTAATTATATATATATATATATATTTATATATATATATATATATATATATATATATATATATATATATATATATATATATATATATTGGGTTGATAAGGTTTACTTGCTGCTTAAATAGTTTGTTGGTTCTACTGGGCTAATCTAACACCAAATTATTATATCTTTTATATTTTGTAAACACATTTAGTACAAATTTCACAGATTATTTGGTATGTGAATCTAAATATCCAGAATTCTTTGTTTAGATATGGTAGCATTTATCCCCAAATAGTTACATTGCTGGTCTGGTGCAGGATATCTTGCGAAAAATATATTCCCTTATTTGTTTTTAGGATGTAATAATAATTTTTCAAAGTCGCAATATTTTTTATTCGTGTGTTAAACAAGTAAGATTGTATAAAGCTATTTCATTTTTTCTTTGCTTCTTCTAGTGTAACATGTTTACCTCTATTGTTAGAGAATTGATCGGGAGAGAGAGAGAGAGAGAGAGAGAGAGAGAGAGAGAGAGAGAGAGAGAGGGAGCTGAGTAAATTATATTGTAGACACATTGACCGGAAGTGAGGGTCAGCTGATCGGATTGCGTGTGAGTCACGTGATCAGATTAGCTGAATAGAGGAGATTCGGTTTTGACATAGAAGACGACGGACGGCTTAACTGTCGTCTCCTCCCCTTCACTGGGGGGGGGCGGCGCTGATATGTGTGGAAACGAGACCAAGGAGAAACCACGCAGGCCAGAGATTCACTTCATTCTTCTGTGATCGACATCTGGGGGGAATAAAACTTTAAAACAATTCATCGTTTTGGAATGATTGAATCTTCGTCCAAACAGGTTCCCGTCTCCCCTCCAAGACACGAGATTAATTCAGGTGGACCAAAACGACGAGCATGAAGGTATATCTAAAATACATGTACCACACACATACCCACACAACGGCATGTGAACGAATAGGCTAAACAACACGACGATCACACAACGTCACCCTTATTAGACGATTACACGACGTTAACCCTTATTAGATAACACAACACTATTTCAGATCGTCTATAATATAAATCTCACCTGTTTGTTTAAATGTATGTATGTTTGTATATATACCTTAAACTTTCGACAGAGGCGACGAATTTTTACGAGATTGATATCGTTTGGATGCTCAACCCTTCGGACGATAAATACCGAAAAATTGGCCCAAAACATCTATTCCTTCCCCCTCAAATAGGCACGAGAAGGGGTCCCTTTTTTGCAGATATTTTCGAAAGTCATCCCCTCTTTTCAATTAACTAGCCTTAATTTAAACCTTCGTCACTTCCGGTTTGGCGATGGATGTAACAGCAAAGACGTCCCGCTTTTTTTCACGTTTTTTTCAATCTTCGCGGTACATGTTCGAGCCTGTCTGCCTACTACCATTTTATTTTGCTAAACACATACCTACAAACACCCGGGCAACGCCGGGCAACGCCGGGCAACGCCGGGCAACGCTGGGCACCCAGGCTAGTTTTGTTATAAAATAGAATGAAAATACTTTTTTTTTTTACCAATTTCTGAACGCATCTTTATCTCGCAGGTTGGTTTAAAAATAAAGACTCGAAAAACATCAGAAGATTTGCATCACTTGTTTTAGATGTTATAATGTTTTCTGACTTTAAAAAAAAAAAATTCATGTACTGTGTGCATGGGGGAAACTCGTAATGACAGAGCGAATGGCATCTTTATTGTACAGTATTATTCTCTAGCTGTACCAGTGTTTTGTCTATCCAATTATTTATTTTTCACATTTATTCAATAGTTTGGTTTTACGAAATCGTGAACTAATGTATAAATCAATTTAGTTTATTTGACAAACCTCACAATATTGTATTCGAATTTTATTAACCAAATTCTATGAACTCTACTAAATAAAACAAGCACCTGACTATAACACATTCGTTTTGTTACACACTGCATATGTACAGATACAAATGTGTGCCTTAAATGTAGATATAATATACGCGCGGTAAACATGTGTGTACAATATACGCAGCTGCTGTGCTGCGTATATTGTACATACATGGTTACCGCGCGTATATTATATGTGTGCATACAGTTTCCTAATGGATAAACTAATCTACGTTGTGTCTTGCAATGTATGTATAATATCGATTATTTGTCATGGGTGTATATAACGTGCCCATGTGTCAACGTATAAATGCGGTACGTGTGTGCCCAGGTGTGTGGATGGGTGTATGGGTGTTTTACACATTCCCATAAACAGGTCAATAAAACATGGCCGTTCGGTAAACGGACTACTAATCTCATTCCAAGTACGCGGTCGTTGACAGCGTGGCACAAAGACAAAGATACATACCATGTGTTCACTGGTGACTTTTGTTCGCCGGCGTTTTGCACTGTCTTGAAGCTCTGCAATAAATATACTTCCAACTTTCAATGTATCATGCACTTAAACCTACGACAGCTGTTTATTAAACTTTAAGTATCTTTTATTTTACTTCCATATCTCCATTGCATATGATTGTAGTGTTCTATTAGCTCTCGGGATATAAGTGACGATATATTGTCAAGCAAACCAATCGTTAACCTAATATAATCAAGATATTTTTTGCCCTTAATGCTAATCTAATCATTTTCGTCATTGCCCCAAATCAGCTTATGTTTTAATATTGTTTATTTTCTAATTTTAACTTATCTTTGATTTTCCATTATTTGTTTCAAATGTTTAATTTGTTTCTATTATTACTGTTATAGATATTCCATTATCTGTAAAATATTTCATATATATATATATATATATATATATATATATATATACATATATATATATATTTGGCTTAGTTATGTAAACTGTATAGCTAAACTAGCTAACGTACTCGATTCTGCGCCTCCGCAGGATCCCAATCTGTTACATTTTTCAAGTCCAATATAAACACATTCTTGTTCAGCCGTCAACTGACATAATCAAATTCTTCCCAATCATCACCGTCATTATTTATAACTCTACTGTAGTAAATAAAACTTAAAAAATTGACGTACCACACTTTTCTTCAGAATTTAACTTTAGCGGGAAATCTTGTTACTCAAAAGAGTCCCACAGTTAAGCATTGTTTTTAATTTGTTAAACATATACATTTTAATAGCTGGATACTCAATTATAATAAGCACATTTATCTTTAATACTTATACTATACTCTTTCTTGATTAACTTATTATAGTTTTTATATACTTTATCTAGTTATGAATAAATATAATCTCGATCGATGCAATTATTTCTATATATTTTACTGATATAGTTTATTTTGTGTATGTTTTCTTCATTTATTACTTACATCTATTCTTTTTTCTCGGATATAAAACAACTATTTCTGTTTTTCTATAAACAAAGACATTTCTGTTTTCTGTTTATCCATTCAATACCGTTTTTTGTTTTTCTTTGTTTTTCTTTCTTTCTTTCTTACGTTTTACACAGCCAAACTTACCTTCTTTGCAGTTTCTTTTCTTTTCCATCTCTTAGAAATTCAATCTTTTTTTTATAGTTGTCCAAATTTTATTGTCTTCCTGCCAATCATATAAAGCTATGGATAATTCTTATAATAGTGTGCGCACAGAGAGTCTATAGTGAAGTGAAGGTCGCGCATTGCTAACCGGAGTTATACGTGGATTTCTTAAATCCAGTGGTAAAATGTCTAGTGATAAATGTCAAGATATGCATAGTTGTTTTTATTATTATAATTTTTGCGCTTTATCTTTTAGATTATTTACACAATGCTTAAGAATCAAACCCAGATCACTACTTATCCAGTAAACAATGCACTAACAAGCGTGAGCCATCTAAAAGAAAGAAAAAGCGGTCTACTTTAGCGTATACGCAACAATGCGACTTCCTGTCTTCGAGTACTCTCTAAATGTTGACGTTGTTTTCCGCTGATTTAATTTCAGCCTATTTTTTTAATTGATTGCTGATGGCCTCAAGGTAAAATTCTAGCGTACGATGAACTGGGTTCGGATCTATCAACCAGCAGTAATTATCATTTCCTACAATAATGATTGCATGAACATGACTATACATATAATAGGAGTTGTGTTTGAATGCTATGAAAATGCAGCTTAGTAGAATAACACCATTGGGTACGAGAAAAGGAAGTAAAAGGAATAATGCTAATTTTGCAAAGATACAATTATATGTTTATATATATTATAATTTGGCGAATTATAATTTTTTACGTATATATCATATTCAGGAGGAAGAGAAAAGGAAAAATGTGCGCAATCACTCGGTGATTGTGTGTTTTTGTTGATAGCTAGAAATAGCACTAACGCAATCTTACACGTTTACATACTTGTTAAATTATTTCTGAAATGTAGGTCGGCATTTGCGCTATTTATTGTAAAATATTATTACATTATTTATCATTAATAATTATATTATTATTATTATTATTATTATTATTATTATTATTATTATTATTATTATAATTGTTTACTTATAGTTGTTTAATATTATGCACACGTGTGTACGTATCTTCCCATTTTTTGTTTAGAAATAATATCCAAGGGAAATAACTATTGTAGCTATTTTCCTTGTGTAGTGTTTTTATACTTTTGTAAGCGTAATTATTAATTTTACTCATTTATTTACTTATTTATTTACATATATTCATATTTAGTATTTTACATGTATGTTAAGAGGTAAGAGCAACATAAATCTTGAATATGTATATACATATGTATATATATATACATATATGTGTATATATACATGTGTGAGTGTGTGTGTGTGTGTGTGTTAAAGCTGAGTTAATCAATGTTTGTTTATGTTGCAGCCATAAGGAGGTCACAAAGAAAGACGCGAACAATAGGTTTAGATAAAAAGAATATCGTGTACAAGAAAATGACTACAAAGTTCGTCGGTATTTCCGACTGTTAAGTTAAACAGTCTCTAGTCTCGCGTTGTGTCTTGAGAATTTCGCACTGGTATATTGAATCTTGGGGGGGGGGTTATAATGGTTAGGAAAGTCCATCATGAGTAAAATGGTAAGTCACCATAACAGTTTTCTTAATTTTATCGCTGTACTTATTCGCACCACACAAAATGTATGTTAAATTATTCTTTAGTTTTGTGATTGAACTGTTTTCATTCGTTTAATTACGAGGGGCGTGCAATAAGTAATAGCCCTGACCCACTTCCAGTGGTCTGATCTAGCTAAAACTTTGCATGTGCAATGATTTATATCTCTACGGGTAATATGGCAAATTACAGCTCTGAACTAATTGTGGTTTCTGTTTTACAGGTGTTTGAACTGAGTCAGGTGTGAAATGGAGCCTGTTGAATGTCGAGCAGTGATCCTGTTTTTGTATTTGAAAGGACGCACACCACAGGAGACTTTTGATGAAATGAAAGAAACTTATGGTGATAATGCCCCATCATATGACCTTGTAAAACGCTTTCATCGTGAATTCAAACATGGCCGGAAGTCTGTGGAAACAGCTCCCAGACCTGGTCGCCCCCTTCTGCAATTGGTGAGGCATCTTTCTGTCAAGTTGAGGCTGCCATTTTGGAAGATCGGCGCATTACTATTCGCAAAATAGCCCAAGACATCAAGATTAGTACAGGGTCTGTGGAAACTATCATTCATGACCATTTGCATATTCATAAGGTGTCTGCCAGATGGATTCCCAGGTTTGTAACACCATTCCAGAAGTGAGAACGCGTCGAGTGCTTGAGGATGAATTTGGAGATGTGCCAAGAAGATGAGTCAAAGTTTTTCAAAAGACTGATTACACAGGATGAAACCTGGGCCCATCACTATGATCCAGAGACCAAAGCCAAGTCAATGCAGTGGAAGCACTTGGACTCACCACCTCCAAAGAAGGCCAGGGTGCACCCCTCTGCTGGCAAGGTCATGCTCACAGTCTTCTAGGACCAGGACGGAGTAGTGATAGATTTCATGGCAAAGGGTACCACACTTACAGGAACCTATTATGCTTCACTTTTGAGGAAATTAAGGGAAGCTATCAAAATCAGGAGGCGGGGAAAGATAAGCAAAGGTACCCTTCTCCTGCAGGACAACGCTCCGGTCCACAACTCGCAAGTCGTCAAATCAGAAGCACGGGCGTGTGGTTATGAAATCCTTCCCCATCCTCCCTACTTTTCTGACCTTGCACCCTCTGACTTTCACCTCTTCCCAGCCATGGAGTTGTTTTTGAAAGGAAAGCGTTTCGCAGATGATGAAGCCTTGATTTCTGAAGTCACGTCGTGGTTGGACCAAGCTGGGGTGTTCTACAAAAACGATCTCCAGAGCTGCATCAACGATGTGAGAAATGCATATCTCTAGGTGGTTCCTATATAGAGAAAGACTAATAACTGTGCCAAGTTTCGTTGCTCTACTGCTATGGGAAGTGGGTTAGGGACATTACTTATTGCATGCCCCTCGTAACACTAGTTTTCTATTCACTGATCAAGTGATGTATCTCTTACTACGTTTTTATTTTACTGTCCTTCAGTATATATGTGACCAGTCGTTCTTATTTTATAGAATGTCGAACGCCCTGATACTCTTATGCCCCCCCCCCTTTCTGTGCTTCTTTCTCCTTGTGAATGAGAGGAAAATCAATTATTCCCGTAATTTTTCCGGTATAAAATTTTGCCCCAAAATCATTTAAGCATTTAATTTGCCTAATATGTGCTTCCAGGCTATACTTACTCCCAACATTGCGTTTATATCTGCCTCTATCGCCTGTACAACAGCGGAGTTACTATCTTTAAGAGCATATCTAAGAAAATTGGCCACATTCTGTCTGCTCATTTACGTCTGTGGAAAATTCAATGTTCACAATGTGAAATCGCTAGCCCACTCAAACAAGAAAGACTATGTGGGCAGGTTCTGTCATGACTATTGCTTATGATCTAAATCAGATTGTTCACGAGCTCACCCGTGTGCCCGACACTGACAGTCAGTATGCAAGTCTCTTAGATCTTTTTATTAAAACTTGCGCTGAGCTGTGTTCATCTTCCGTTCTATATCAACTGGGATCTTATGACCAATCAGTTGTCTCAGTTGAGATAAAAACAAAATGTAATGAGTTACCTCTCCATCGTGCGGCTGTACATCGATACTCTATGGCTTACCAGAATAGTTTCCGGACATTTATATCACACATATCTCTGTTCCATGTTTAAAATGAACGTGTCCTCTATAATATAAGACCGGACGAAATAATTAATGGTCGGTATAGAGCGCTTCATATCCTTCAAAAAATTTCAGCAAAACCTAATAGCCAGCCGTGCTTCTCTCTAGAATGTGCTGCTGCTATTGTGCACAGAAATCACTTTTTCCATTGTTTTCAACGCTCTAGCCCTCGTCTGGGAATAATTGAAATAAATGCCTCTCGTCTTGGAGAGACCCTATGTTTTGACAAGCTTCTGACTCTGACCTTTACCTCTCATCTGAGATAAAACACGTATATCAAAACATTGCTAAGGCCGCTAGAGAGATGATTGGATTATTCTACCGCTCCAGTAAATATCTCACTACCGATCAATTTTCTACATGTATAAGAGCCAAGTGCGTCCTTGGATATAGTACTGTTGCCACCTCTGGGCAGGAGATGCTTAAAGAACCTATTCTGCATTGACAAAGTTCAAAAGCGGCTTCGTGGTTCAGTAGGAGATGCCTTTTCTTTTCCCTTCACAGTTTCTAGCTTGTTTCATCTCTATTGTTATTTTCATGGCATGTGTTCGTCTGAAATCCAATCTATGGTTCCGCTTTGCCAAACCTTTACGAAAAACACTAGTCTATCTGAAACCACTATCAGTAATTTATCTCACTATTTATCCATGACTAGACCTAAACGTAGATTCGATGAACAAAGCTTCTTTCTTAGAACTGCCCACCTGTAGAACTATTTCGTTTGCCTGCTTTCAAGCTGACGACAATATGGTTGTTTTGTAGTTCTTGATGAGCCGTCGCCTTAAGTAATCAAATTTACCAAATTTCCACTACTAACTATTAATACTAATGTCCCAATGACTATCGTACACTCATAAATCCTTTTCCTCGAGTAGCCCCAGGGCCTTAATAAGAGGTGACTGCTTTGTAATAAAAACAAAACAAAAAAAAATAAACAATGCGAAAATGTTTACTACTTGAGACTTAACTCTCAAAAGGTGAAAGAGAGAGGGACAGAATAATATATAGAGAGAATGTAGAGACAGAGAGTTTGTGATTTTGTCTTTTTATCAAAAAATATTTAAAAGCTTCGTAGATATATTAGCGGGGAGATTGCTCTTCGACATGGATTAAATAAGTACTAATTTTTTTTCTATTCTATGTGTTAATTGTGCGTGGCATAGAGGAAATACGTTAACCTATAAAGTCAAGTGTGGCTTTTTGATGATGTTCAAATCTCACAACCAGTAGTAATTATCGATTCATACACTGATGATTGTAAAAGTATAAAACATTCGTGTCTATGGTAAAAAATGCTAATATTTATTGTAAAGTATCATATATATATATATATATATATATATATATATATATATATATATATATATATAGTGAGCGAGACGAATATTGGCAGAAGAGAGCTTGATAAGGATACCTTAAACGGGCCTTATTATCGGGCTTGAAACCGACGGTACCAATGATCTGTCTCAACTTTCTGTACACAATATACACTTGTGCCCGATATTATTCATACCCCACCTTGAAAATTGAGTTTATTATGTGTAACTTTGTAAGAATTTATTGTTTACGTCCATATTGATACATATTCTTAATAAACCTCTTCTGATCATTTTCGTCATTTTAAAATCTCGGGATACTTGTAATAAAAGAAATATACAGCTATTTATAAAATCTGCAATGTTCAAAAATAATCATACCCCCTTATTTTTTCAGTATTAATCGAATTTCTGACTGTTTGTTTCCTGTTTGATTCTTATTTTGAATGCTTTTATACAACCTTTGATTAATTTCATTTCGTTTTTTGCATTTTTCAGAAATTAAAATGATATCAACTGAAAATCAATAAAAGAATAAAAATTATTAGAATGGGGAAGAAAAAAGAGCTTAGTAATGATCTTAGGACTAAAATTGCGAATTCACATAAGGATGGTTTAGGTTACAAGTCAATTTCCAAGAAATTTGAGGTCCCTACAGCAACAGTACAGAGCATCATCAAAAAATTCCAGAGCCACCACACAACAAACAACTTGATTGGTAGAGGAAGGAAAAGGAAACTGTCTGCTAGAGCCACCAGGAATATTGTAAGAAGTGTTAATGCAAATCCAACCACCACTACTAAGGACATTTTAGAAAATCTGGAGTCTTCTGGCATAAAAATATCAAGGCAAACATTGCAAAGGACTCTGCATGAAAATGGTCTGAAAGGAAGAAGACCAAGAAGGACTCCATTGCACACCGGAAAACACCTTGCAGCACGTCTAAAGTTTGCTAGGACCCATGTGAATTCTCCAGAGTCCGTTTTCTCAAGTATTTTGTGGACTGACGAAACAAAAATTGAATTGTTTGGCCATATGGATGCTTCTTACGTTTGGAGGAAGAAAGGAGAAGCTTACAACCCAAAGAACACCATACCCACGATGAAACATGGTGGTGGGCTCCTTTTCGGCTAGTGGTCCAGGTAGTTTGGTCAAGATTGATGGAACCATGAAGAAGGAGCAATATTTGGAGATACTCCAGAAAAACATTAGACAGGATGCGGAGAATCTCCATTTAGGACCAAACTGGGTCCTTCAACAGGATAATGATCCAAAACATACTGCCAAAATAGTCAAGAAATGGTTTGAGGATAATCAAATTAATGTTTTGGAATGGCCTTGCCAGAGTCCCGACCTGAACCCTATCGAAAATCTCTGGCACATATTGAAAACTGAGGTTAAAAAGCGGAAACCTAGAAATTTGAGGGATTTGGAGAACTACTGCATTGAAGAATGGTCAAAAATCAGTGTTGATGCTTGTAAAAACCTTGTTGATAAATATCCAAAACGGTTACAGGCAGTTATTAAGAATAAAGGGCATGCTATTGACTATTAGTAAGAGAGGTATGAATAATTTTGAACTAGTGCCATTATTGTTTTTCTTTGTATAATGTTTCAAACTTGCATAATTTATTTATTTGTTGAGTTTAAATTAAATGCCTATGCTTGATTTATTGTCTGAAATCCCTTTAATATTGTCTACCTTCTGGTTTGAGCAATATTCTTATAGAAATCTCAAAGATCCGAGGGGTATGAATAATATCGGGCACAAGTGTATATATATATATATATATATATATATATATATATATATATATATATTAAGTTTATTTATACAAATATTGATGGCTACATATGTGCATACATGTTTCTGTAATCACCCGCTATTCTCCAACAATTGGTCATTACAGAAACATGTATGCACATATGTAGCGATCAATGTTTGTATAAACTGATTTAATATACCTGCTCTGTTAACTGAAAAAGCTCTTTTTGGTAGACACATGTTGTTTCAGTGGATGTACTTCTAGGAAACTAAACTACACTGCCATAATATATATATATATATATATATATATATATATATATATATATATATATATATAGTCATCCACATACAGTCTGTTTCACTATTTTACAGCTCATCAGTGCGACTAGACAAGAAGCTACCTCTAGTCAGGATCGAAACCCGATCGCCCAAAAGAGAGTCGAAGCTTCTAACTGAAACGCTATATGGCTTCTGCTATGCGGGCAGTGAAATACCTAAGTTCAATTTCTTTACACAAAGAACATCGCTTCATGCGCTAATGGTAATTTGTATATCACTTCCCCAATGCTCAACCTAAGATAGGGAGCATTATAGTCACCCACTTACAGTATTGCTTTGCTGTTTCACGGCTCATCAGTGCGGCTAGACAAGCAGCTACCTCACGCCAGGATGAAACCCGGTTGCCCAAACGACAGTCGGAGCTTATAACCGAAGCGCTATAGGGCTGCTGCTATGCGGGCAGTAAATTAACAATATTTTGACATTGTCCAAATACATAAGCTTAATTTGTTTACACAAAGAGCATCGCTTCATACGCTAATGGTAATTTGTATATCACTTCCCAAATGCTAGACCTAAGATAGGAAGCATTATATATATATATTTAGGGAGCATTATATATATTTTTTCATCACCTCCTGACACGCCCCCCCCTCTCTCTCTCTCTCATATATATATATATATATATATATATATATATATATATATATATATATATATATATAAAAGTGAACGTGTCTGTGTGTGTGTACATTTCTCTACGCAATAAGACTCGAAATTTGATATGCGGGGTACTGAGATTTGGGAAAATCGATGTGATCTGTTTTGGACAGAAATTTGGCGATTAAGGGGTCAAAGTTCAACGATTTGACATTTGAGAACTCTACCAAACTCTTCCGACAATTTTGGGTCTACGCACTTGAAATTTTAGATATAGGTTCCTTGGACATGGATCTAACTTAATAACTTGATTTGAGCCCAAAACAATAAAATTTAAAGGGTCATAATAGATGTCAAAGTTAAAAAAATATTACCTCTGCGATCTCTTCCAAATTACTCAGACAATTTCTGGTCTAAATATTTGAAATTTTACATAAAGGATATTCAGAGATAAGGCAAGCTTTTTCATCAGTTTGGGTCGAAAATTTTTAGTTACCAATAGATAAATGTATGTATGTATGTCTGTTTGCATGCCTGTCTTAAACTTTCAATAAAGGCGACGGATTTTACCAAGATCAGTACCGTTTTAAAGGTCGAACTTACACGTGAACGTGCCTGTGTGTGTGTCTGTGTGCATTTCCCTACGCAATAAATCCGTCAATTTTAAGTCTACAGATTCGAAATTTGATATACAGGGTACTGAGATTTGACAAAATCTTTGTGATTGGTTTCCGGCCAGAAATTTGGCTGTTAAGTGATCAAATTTCAAAGATTTGACCTTTGAGAATTCTACCAAACACCTCCGACAATTTTGGGTATAAACACTTGAAATTTTAGATATAGGTTCCTTGGACATGGACCTAACTTAACAACTTGATTTGAGCCCAAAGCAATAAATGTTAAGGGGTCATAATAGGGGTCGAATTGACAAAAAATTGACCGCTTTTTTTTTTTGCTCAACATACACCTCCAAACACCCGGGCAACGCCGGACTGAAACGCTAGTATATATATATATATATATATATATATATATATATATATATATATATATATATATATATATATATATATATCCCTATTAATTTCCATAACTTTCTCATGGCTTTATTTTTCTGAAATAAAGATAAAAAGATAAATAGGTAGGTAGAGAGTGAAAAACAGGATGAGAGAAATTGATTCACGCTTTCTGTCTATCTTTTTTTTTTTATACCACTTCAGCCACCCCACTCACCTTAGAGTCTGAACAGCTTTACAACTTGCAAAGCATGTCGGCAGCTGTCGTAATGGCGGAGGTGCACATCGCGTGCTTGCTTACCCTTCACATCGTATCAGTCACTCGGTATCGGGGGTTTCCACTTTACCTTACAAGGACCACACTCTCTCGCTATCTGAGAATTATTATCCTCAAGGTAGAGAAGGTGGGGGTCGAAGGAAAAAAGAAACAGACAACGAACATGACGGAAGAAGACAGAAAAAGAAGGAAGAGAAAAAAAAATGAGTAAACGTATTTTCACTGGTTTTATGCGAATATATAAGTGTATGAATTAGTATATATACGCGAAAGATTTACGTGGTATTAACTTAAGTCAGGCCTGAATGGTACATCAATTAACTATACGTACACTTCCCTTTCCCTCTCTTCTTTCTTTTACACACCTACATGCACAAATAGGTATATATATATATATATATATATATATATATATATATATATATATGTATATATATATATATATATATATATGTGTGTGTGTGTGTGGGTGTGCGCGCGAGTGTGTGTGTGTGTGTGTAAAATCAAACAGCTGTTTCATGGTTACACGATAGATCAACATTGCTAGACGTAACGAATGCATACACTTCGAGATCCAAAAGGCCAATATCAACTGTTATTACGAGTGTACTTATGATATGAGTTAGCAAACCCGTTACTGAGAGTGGAACTATTCTATAGTTTAGAAAAAATTATACTCGTTTTTTTCTTTTTAGAAATTTAACGAAACTAATAACAGAGAGGAATCAATTATTTTTACAGGAAAATATTGCCTTACAATCTCGCATATATATATAAGTGGTTTGAGCACGATAAAAGTTGTCGACGAATGTTTGTTTGAAATAGACATTTGTGGAGTTTATTTGCGGGCGCCGCTCCCGTGGGTCGATGGGAAGAATTGCTGACTGTCAACGCGATTGTCCTAAGCTCAATCCTCGGCTTGTGAGAGGAGCTAGTCTAGCGGCTCTGATGAGTGTGATACAACGAAACAGTACTGTATGTCGATGACTATATATATATATATATATATATATATATATGTGTGTGTGTGTGTTTGTGCATGTGTGTGTGTATTTTTTTCACTATTTGTTCAATAGTGCTCAATGCACTACAAGAGCAGATTAGTAGTATATACATTATAATTATGATAAATGAGTTATAAAAAAACGTTTGTGTTTCATTCCACACATGAATTTATCAATTCATCTCTGACGCAACCATTCGCCTTTGCATGTATTATAGATGCCACATCTTAACCGGTGTTTCAGCCGCTTACTTATCTCTCTTTCTTTGACGAGTTACAAAAACATCTTCAAATTATCCAGCACTGTTTTCATGCTCCAGACATGTCGCACCGCCGCAGTATTGCGTCATTGTTCTTATTTTATAAGTATTCCAAGCGAATGTGTTTCGATGAACTTACTCCACTTTTACGTCCTAAAACCTTAATACTTTCGACCCTTTCAATTATCGTTGTATCCCTATCTGGCCCTTGTTTTGCCGACGGTAACAACATACAGAAATGTAAATGTGATATGAACAAATATTTTGCTGCCTAACTCCCTACTCAGTCCCAAGCCGTCCCATATGCATCTTACCACAATCACAGTGACCCCTTAGGCTTTAGTGGTAATATGTCTTATTTGGGTGAAACAAAAGTAATCACAAAGAGTACCTGTCACGTCAACTGCGGAAATTGATGCTTTTTTATACGAATGTTTTTTTTTTACATAATCTAACAAAAATCTATTATATCTATATAAATGTCCATACCTATCTCCTCTTATTGTTATATTAATAATGTTTAACTAATTTCTCTGGCTTTAATATAAATAACCCCGAGAAATTTTTAAGTTCGTTTCGAATGTGATAATTTTGTGTTGTTAATAAAAATGTGTCTTACTTCAGAAGAAACAATTCTGTTTTATTAATGCTAGTAAATTATTATTATTCACATTTTGTATCCGGCTGTTAGTATAACCGATTTTATATTGATAGGCGGATCAGAACAAATGAACATAGGCTACCACCATCTTGTTTTCTCAGTAATCTAGCACTTTCCGCAAAATTCTGGATGTTTCCAACAAAACAGTCTTTCGAAGTACTCCAACATGGCAATAGATCCCTATTTTGTTAAATCTTTTTGTTACACTTCCCAGGGCTCTCGCCACAACAGGAACAACTAGTATTTTCTTCAATTTCCACAAACTTTTAATCTCCCTTTTCAAACTTTTTTGACCTTTTCCTTTTCTTTTTCCCCTTACATTTACATCAGCTGGCACTGTTATATTAATGATTATTGCCTCGCGTTTCTCTCAATACTAAATATAGTCTCCTTGTTTCAATTACATTACAACATTGGATATTCACATCCCACAATAATTTCACATTGTTACTCTCCACAACCCCCTATAAAGCATGCTTGTGTCATTTTCACTGCCTTCCAGCCTCTTTTTCCCATTGGACTTTTCTCACAATATTGTCATGCTCTCTCTTGTATTCCTTTTGAGCGAACTTCTCACAACTACTGACGAGGTGTTGTACATTCTCACCTTTCTGCCCACACAGTTGACATAGGGCACTTTCAGCCGTTTTATCAATGTGATACTTCACATAATTTTTACTGAGTGCTTGCTTCTGCGCGGCACGTATTAGAGCTACTGCCCCAAATTCAAGTCACATTTTGACAACAATCGCCAGGTTTTTCCTTTGCCTACTGCCTCTGATAGATACCTACTGAACTGGCCATGCATTTTCTTCTCAATCCACTTTAATTTTTTGTTCATTTATTGGCTTAAATTCCTTGCTTCTTACTAGTTCGCTCTCTTGCAATATTCAAATTTTGACACGTCCTTTATAAAGCCTTTTTTTACAGCTGGAGACGTAAACTTTCAGACTATTTTCTTCTTCTTTTACACATTGTTCTACACTTCTTAGTCATTATCTTCTCTTCTATTCTATATATCTATCTTCTTCTATTCTATCTTCTTCTATCTATCTATCTATCTATCTATCTATCTATCATTCTATCTATCTATCTATATTCTATTCTATATAAATAAAATTAAGTCATTTTTCCCGTGTGGGTTTGACCTTAATAGGAGTAAAAAGCAAGAGATTTCATGCAAATGTGATATGCACAAACCGCGGCACATTATCTGAGGTGTGATATAGGCCTATTACCTGTATACTTGCTCGATAATCGTCCATTCCTATATTTGTTCTGGTGAGAGTCCACTGCCAAAATCGGTAGATTAAATTGAAGTTGTAAAATCTTTTTTTCTCTATTAAATTCTTCCTTTTCCCGCTCCCCATTTACAACGCTGCTTGATCGTTCACGAGGAACTCCTACGGACTTCCACCGTTTACGGGTTTATTAGTTGCTTACAAAAACTGAACTGCTTCCTATTGGGGAAAACTTACTTATACGTTGTTCACATTTATACACTAGGAAAAATAAATACATTGCTTACACGTTTTACACAATTTTACACTATTACAAACAAATTACAAACATATTCTTTCCATTTTATTTTTATTTATTTTTCATTTTTTTTATAAACCATACATTACATGATTTCCGTTGCATTTCGTTTCGTTCCGTTCTATTTTTCTGTTTACATTTTTCCTATCTTTCTGGAAAGTTTGACATTGTTATTTTTATATATTTAGTTCCGTTTTATTTGCTTTCGTTCAGTTCGATTTTTCTTTTTACTGTTAACGTTCTAACGAACTTTCTGGTAAGTTTGACATCGTTATTTTCTTTTGTTTTTTTACTGTTTTTTTTTCATTTCTGCTCCCACAGTTAGATATTATTTTTCCGGTTAAAATAATTATACCATCGTAATTATCGCATTTCGTAATCTAAAATATCAAATTTACACCTAAAAAACGTTTACTTTTACGTTGTTCACATTTTTAGACTAGGACACATATATAAATTACTTTTACGTTGTTCGCAGTTTTTACACTAAGAAATATATATACCAACAGATTATTTCCATTTTTTATAAAACCATAGATTAAATCATTTCCGTTTTATTTCGTTTCGTTCCCTAAGATTTTTCTTTTTTTCTGTTTACATTTTTTTCGATCTTTCTGGAAAGTTTTACACCGGTATTTTTTCCATTTTCTTCTTTTCTTTTTTATACCATTTACTAATTCATTTCCGTTTTATTTCGTTTCGTTACATTCGATTTTTCTTTTTTCTGTTTACATTTTTCCGAGCACGTTTGACATCGTTCTTTTCTTTTCTTTGCGGGGGGGGGGGGAGGGGACCCACAGTTTCCAAGTTTAACATTGTTATTTAAAAAAAAAAATTTTTTTTGAGACTAACAGCTAAACATTTATTTTCCGGTCAAATTAATTATACCATCGTGGTTATCGCATTTAATAAATGTAAAATGTCAACTTTTCACGAATATCGATTTGGAACAATTCAAACTATGACTGATTTCATATATTTACCGACGAAGTTCATAAATCAAACTATGACTGATTTCATATATGTACCGACGAAGTTCATAAATCAAACTATGACTGATTTCATATATTTACCGACGAAGTTCATAAATCAAACTATGACTGATTTCATATATTTACCGACGAAGTTCATAATTCAAACTATGATTGATTTCATATATTTACCGACGAAGTTCATAATTCAAACTATGATTGATTTCATATATTTACCGACGAAGTTCATAAATTTCAAAATGTAAACAATGCATAGGAAATGTGAATGGATTTGCTGACTTTCTTCGGTTAATATAAGGAGGCTGTGCTGAAATAAAAACATTTGAAAACATTATTATTTACAATGCTACTCTTGATATTTCCAGGGGATCTTTTTTTTTAAACCAAATGTTATTATCAGATGGCAACTACTTAATGCTCAAAATACAAAATACTACATAGCCATTAAAATTTCTCTCTCTACTAATATTAAAAAATAGATTCAAAATCAAATTAGATTTTCTCATTGTTTATACGATCCAGAGCAACGTCGGGTAGCCCCGCTATTTATTATTATTATTATTATTATTATTATTATTATTTGCATCTCGACTTTGTTTCTGTATTTTTTTTTACATCATGTCAATTTAATAATCCAATTTTCACTTCATTCATAAAGAGAAGGTACTAACAAAACCCACGCCCTCTCCATGTTAAAATGGTTTTCTAAATAGTAACATTATTATTAAGAAATACGTTGAAAAATGGGAGGGGGGCGTTGTAACATATTTTGTTTTTACATCGTTTTCTAATTTTGCCTTCCAATCGTCGACTATTTTCAACTGTTTATGAAAACTTTCAAGTAGCATATAGCATGTTGTAGACTAACGACGAACTGATACAATCTGGCTTGTTTTAAATTAGAATAAATCTTTGGTTGTCTTACAATGTTCAATCAATTAAGAGGAAAACATCCCAGAAAAATATACGCGGAAATTAGCGGGGAGTATGTAATAATTTTTAAATTTACAAAAGGCAACAAATCTCTAATTAAATACTTATAAATTTTAAAAGAATTATAAAAGTTGCTTTTTCTTAAAAAATATTGGAAGTTATGGAAAACATGGGATCATTTTTAATAATTATTTCATGTATCCACATAAAATATGAGGAGATATAACACTTGATGTATCGATTTTCAGTATCTGCTTCAACAATGCTCAATACGTGAGTAGGGCTACGTAGACGGCTATGAAAAAATATATGGCAAATATACTACACAGAATTCTCTACCTTTATCTACTTGTGAGGACTCGTCAGGCTAATGCAAAACTAATTTTAGCATTGACTTGTTTTTCATGTTGCATTATTCTCACTCGATATATCATCCGAAGATCTTGATTATTCACGTTCGTTTAGAACAAACTTCTCATTTTAAGCAGAAGGAGCGTCTTTTGTGATGAGTTTCTAAAACATTCCTCCATAACGTAGTTTTTATTTTAAATATGCATAATTCCTGCATTTTATTTTGTTTTCAGTCAATCATTTCTATACATATAATGTGTTTGTATCTGTAATGATAACCGTCATTCCAGATTCTAATATAGTCATCACTAGAGCTATGACAACAGTACATTCTTGTCATTTGTTTTGACTCTCGATTGTGTAACCGTTGATATCTTATATGCTTTTATATAGAGTGATGTGGTTCTCGGTTGATTAGCTGTGTCTCGAGAGTCAAAACAATGAAAATAATATTCTGTTGTCGTAGCCCTAGTGATCACCACTCATTCAATAAGGCTTCTTTGACACAACTACATTGCGTCTCGATTGAGATATCTAATACATCTGCTGCATACCCCCTAAGGTGTGTTTAAAGACTTCATGCTATCTTGTATTGCTTTCCACAAACAATAAATGCCACCACTCTCAACTTCTCCTTTAATAATGAACATATGGTCTACTTCCATGAATGAATTCTTTTTTATATGACATCTAATCGAGTAGACCCTGATATCCGCACAATACAGTTAAGTTGGTTTAAGTCACTAGAGTGAGAATTTGTTGTGGAATCTTTTTTCGATCAGTTCCCTATAGTTTAGGATTTGGTATTGATTTGACATCAAAAAGTACATATCAAAGTTTTATTTTCAAATATTTACTTAAGAAATATATAACTATTCTATTAATGATATCCAAGTGCAGTAACAAAAAAAAATGTGTAATCATTCCAAGGAAATATTGAAATCATTGAAATGCTTTCTATTGATTACACTTTCTCTGTTTCCCAGAAATAATATATCCTGAACATTTTGCTTGTATGAAACAATGAGTTTCGTTATGGTGCTGGTAATTGTTTTCACCTGCAACAGTGACGGCGTTCGCTTGTAATATCAACAGTAGTAGTAGTTCTTCACCGATAACAGAGAACGATTAAGAAGATACGTCAAAAACGCACTCGAACAACATGGCGTCGAAAACGATTCTGAACCTCGAGAAAAAATCTGTGCGCATTAATTTAGCTACTAGCAGTTGGGAGGTTGGTGCCTGGCATCACCAGGTTGTAAAATACGTTTAAATATATTTTTATCCATGCAAAAATCGTATTTATTATTACAGAGCCAATTTTCTATTAAACATTATGTTATACCTATTATTATATAATAGTGATTTCAAAAGTTAAAAAAAATGACTTAACTGCCATCAGCTAGAATCCAAACCAAACTATGTAGAGATCTAGCCGTGTCTTCTATCGATGTAAATATCGAGAGACAGTTAAGAAAAATATTATTAAACGACATGAGGAAGTGGGTTAAATTTAGCCAAGCGCATGAAGAAGTAAAAATATGTCGGCAAGTTGAAATGAACAGTTTGCATTTCAACTTGCCGATATATGTCTCTACGCCTCAGTCATCTATTCAAAGAAAGATTTTACTCGTTATAAATCATCCTTGGTGTATGATTGCTATTTTCTGTTAATTTCAGTGCTATATGACCAGTAGTTCAAGAGTTTATCTGTTTAATACACATGCAGACAGACAGAAAGACACACACACAATACACACACACACACACACACACACGTAATCTACTGTTTTATTTACATAGATTTTGGAATTCAAATAGCAGCTATTTTAGCACAAGCATCATCAACTCATAATCGAACGGTTCGAGGTTCAGGTACAGCTGTTTCCTTTTAATGAAACAGATGAACCGATATCTGTGGAGGATTATAGCTGTGATACAGCGAAACAGTGAATGATTATATAAACTCGATTCTTTGATTGAGCGCTGTCGTTAGTGATACCTCCTGCTACTACGTTAAGGTAATACAAACTTTTTGTAATTAGATAACAGAGCACGGTAAAATGGCGGTTAATATTTATATAAAATCATTGTAGATATCATTTACTACCAGTGCTAATAGCCTTCGTGACAAGCACTACATATACATATCGTACGTATTGCTACATAGATGTGGAACAGGAAAAATTATCTGTTATTTATCTGTCTCTCGATCTATCTATCTATCTATCTATCTATCTATCTATCTATCTATCTGTCTATCTCGGTCTAGCTATCTCTGTAACTGGCGAGGTAAACAAGAGATGAGATGTGAAGCTATGTTTCGATAAAAGTTATCAAAACATATTGAGGTGTAAAATAGACAAGTTGCACCGAAAGTTCTAAAACTGACCGGAAATACATTTTTTGTAACGTGTTCAGGTTGGCTGGACATAGAGACAAGTTGGAATTTGGACGTTGAGAAGAGCGGATATGGTAACTGTTGTCTTCCCCCTCTTGGGAGGGAGCCGACGTGTCTGAACATTGGAGACTAGAATTAACCAACCAAGCAAAGATACTCACTTTCTATTCTTCTGGAAAGTGAATAAAAACTATGTAAAACAAACCGTCGTCTTTGAGTGAAATGCATTCGTTCAAACAGATCCCAACTTCCAACCAAGAAAAGATGAATTTCCAGGTGGCCCATAAGAGCAACGACGCACTTGAAAAGTCGAAAAGGTAAGTCGAAATACATGTCTATGTTTATGTTATGTCTGACACACACGCAAGCAACACACTTAGACTGATCACGGGGCGTAAATGGACTGCAACACTATAACTTAGGGTTCAGATAGCCAAGAACCCCACAATAAACATTTAGTAACACGACACATAATCACACGTCGTATATATGAACGCCACCCCACAACGTAACAGTATTTTTTAAAATAAATTAATAAGGCATCAAATGCAAAGTAAACTATATTCATGGATGCGGTTGAATATTTTTGTAATACTGTATCTGATCAAATAGATGTGAACTTTGGTGCAGGTTGTAAGATATAAGATAACGTTAAAGACAAGCAAAAGAGGCTTATCGTCACTTACTTAAATAAATGCAGCGTGTGTACGATATCTATCTTTCTTTGAATGTTTATAGTTAAAAGCGGAAGTTATTACGAGATTTATAGACAGATGTTCATCAGGCTGTAATCACACGCCAGTTAAAATTTGCATTCAAAGCAATACATGTATAATAATAATAATAATAATAATAATAATAATAATAATAATAATAATAATAATAATAATAAAATGGTGGTGTCGACATCGACTGGGGCCACATTAAATAGTCGCAAATGGTCAAAAAGGATAGAAAGATCGCGGAGAAAGAGCACTAATCAGACCTCCGCTGCATGAGTTTAAAATATCTGGAGCGTTGGAGAAGCTTGATATCATCTAAATTCCAAAAGAGACTGATTGTTGCTACCAGCGAGTAGTTAATTACAAGCAACTGCTGTGATAGCGCAAACTTCTGCAAAGTTTATCGAAAGAGGTAGAGAGTACCAGAAATCTGCGAAACCTTGTTGTCACCTAAGCTCCACGGGATACCACCGGTTGTTGCCAGTAAGTCATCACTATTAATAACCTATGTGAGGACTCCTAGCGAGTACAAATAATAATATAATTAAAAAAGGGTGATGTTAACATTGCTTTGTGCCACACGAAATAGTCGTGAAGGGTCCAGAATTATGAAAAAATCGAGGAGGAAAAGCACTAACCAAACTTCCAATGCACACCCATGGCCATTATTAACGAGAAATAAATAGAAAACGGCTATTTCGATAACACAAATTCATTTGCAAAGATTAACAAAAGAGGTGGAGAGTGCAAGAAATCTGCAGAAAAAAATATGGCCACCTAGACTCCAGGGAATACTACTGGTTGCTATCAGTGAGCAACCTCTGATGATGACCTGTGTTGGAACTTATAGTTACTACTACTACTACTACTACTACTACTACTACTACTAATAATAATAATAATAACTAGTGAGACCTGTGGAAATTCCACAGGGGACTCATTCATATGTAATATATTGATGTTGGCATTCTGTACATGTTCAATGTAAATGGAGACGCTCTGATATTATTGTAGCTTTTTTGTTAAAACTGCAAAAGTATTTATCTAAACTAGCACGGACGTCCGGTAAAGCCCGGTCGTAAAGTACGCTTAAATATATTTATGCAGATTTCGTATATATTATTATAGAGTTAATGTTCTATCGATTCTTATATATTATGAAGTTGCGATTTCCAAAATAAAAAAAATATATTCATCTGACTTGAGTGCATTAACTTGAATCAAAACCGAAATAAACACACACATACACACACACACACACATAGACACACACACACACACACACACACACACACACACACACACACACACACACATATATATATTTAGATATATATATCTAAAAAAAAAGAAAAGATTATTTAAGTGCCATCAGCTATAGTCGAAACCGAAACCAAAACTTATGAAGAATTCTTGGTAAAATTATTTATGGCAAGAAATAGAAGAATATAACAATTAAATGACCCGGATGTAAGCGTGACACACAAAAGAACACACACGCTATCGTATTAATATATAGATAATAATAACAACAACAACAGCAACAACACATTGTACCAGAATAAGCCGGCAACAGTACTTGAAAACGAGAATGACAAAATCCTATGGGATGTGGACATACAAACGGATAAACCCATCCAAGCAAGAAGACCGGATGTCGTAATACTTAATAAGAAAGAAAAGTCCTGTCAAATCGTAGATTTTGCTGTCCCAGCTGACCACAGGGTGAATATTAAAGAAAATAAGAAACAGAGCAAATATACAGAGCTAGCCAGAGAGCTACAAGGGATTTGGATGATGAAGAAAATCAAAATAATACCTATAATAGTAGGAGCACTAGGAACAATTCCGAAAAACTTTGAAAAAATAAATGGGAGAAATTGGAATCCGAGGAATGGCTGCAAAGATACAACGAATAGCAATAATGAAAACAGCTGAAATATTAAGAAAAACACTTGAATGCGTAGATTAATACACATGAACCACATGCGTGGGTAAGACAAACTGCTGCAGAGGCAAAGCACGAAGAAGCGTTACAAAGCAACAATAACATTGAAGTTGCATATCTACAATTCTCTACCCCCTCACCTATCCCCTCCCATTGCCCCATAACCCCCCTCAAAAAAGTGTGATACCAAATAGCCGAGAAAAGTTAAGAAGGATGTAATGACTGAAGAGAGAGAGAGAGAGAAAGAGAGAGAGAGAGAGAGAGCGGTGACCAGACCTCCGCTGGACAAGCGCAAGGAGAACTGAGATCTTGAGGAGGCTTATTGCTACTCAAATTCTAGTGGAGACCAATGGCCGCTGCCAGCGAGAAATCAATGGTGAGAGGCTGTTGTGATAACGCAAATTTATTTGCAAATGTTATCGAAGGAGGTGGAGAGTACTAGAAATCTGGGGAGACTTGTTGTCATTCAGCTTCCAGGGAACACTACAGGCTGTTTTCAATGGGAGATTTTTGATGACCTGTGTGAGTCAATAATAATTATAATGAAAAATCTTGTCAAATTATAAAATTTACTATCACGACAGATCACAGAGTAAATATAAAAAAGACAGAAGAAGGAATAAGTATAAGTCATAAGTCAATAAAATAGTAATAATAATCCCGAAAAAAGCATAGAAAAAAGGGGAATACTGACATTAGACGATGATTGGCAATATTAAAAACATTTGAAGAAAAACCTTCAAATACGAAAATCAATCTACATAAACTGAAAATGCCTAACAGTCATATCAACCTACATAAACTGCAAATGCCTAACAGTCATATCAACCTACATAAACTGCAAATGCCTAACAGTCATATCAACCTACATAAACTGCAAATGCCTAACAGTCATATCAACCTACATAAACTGCAAATGCCTAACAGTCATATCAACCTACATAAACTGCAAATGCCTAACAGTCATATCAACCTACATAAACTACAAATGCCTAACAGTCATATAAACCTACATAAACTGCAAATGCCTAACAGTCATATCAACCTACATAAACTGCAAATGCCTAACAGTCATATCAACCTACATAAACTGCAAATGCCTAACAGTCATATCAACCTACATAAACTGCAAATGCCTAACAGTCATATCAACCTACATAAACTACAAATGCCTAACAGTCATATCAACCTACATAAACTGCAAATGCCTAACAGTCATATCAACCTACATAAACTGCAAATGCCTAACAGTCATATCAACCTACATAAACTGCAAATGCCTAACAGTCATATCAACCTACATAAACTGCAAATGCCTAACAGTCATATCAACCTACATAAACTACAAATGCCTAACAGTCATATCAACCTACATAAACTGCAAATGCCTAACAGTCATATCAACCTACATAAACTGCAAATGCCTAACAGTCATATCAACCTACATAAACTGCAAATGCCTAACAGTCATATCAACCTACATAAACTGCAAATGCCTAACAGTCATATCAACCTACATAAACTACAAATGCCTAACAGTCATATCAACCTACATAAACTGCAAATGCCTAACAGTCATATCAACCTACATAAACTGCAAATGCCTAACAGTCATATCAACCTACATAAACTGCAAATTCCTAACAGTCATATCAACCTACATAAACTGCAAATGCCTAACAGTCATATCAACCTACATAAACTGCAAATGCCTAACAGTCATATCAACCTACATAAACTGCAAATGCCTAACAGTCATATCAACCTACATAAACTGCAAATGCCTAACAGTCATATAAACCTACATAAACTGCAAATGCCTAACAGTCATATCAACCTACATAAACTGCAAATGCCTAACAGTCATATCAACCTACATAAACTGCAAATGCCTAACAGTCATATCAACCTACATAAACTGCTAATGCCTAACAGTCATATCAACCTACATCAACTACAAATGCCTAACAGTCATATCAACCTACATAAACTGCAAATGCCTAACAGTCATATCAACCTACATAAACTGCAAATGCCTAACAGTCATATCAACCTACATAAACTGCAAATGCCTAACAGTCATATCAACCTACATAAACTGCAAATGCCTAACAGTCATATCAACCTACATAAACTACAAATGCCTAACAGTCATATCAACCTACATAAACTGCAAATGCCTAACAGTCATATCAACCTACATAAACTGCAAATGCCTAACAGTCATATCAACCTACATAAACTGCAAATGCCTAACAGTCATATCAACCTACATAAACTGCAAATGCCTAACAGTCATATCAACCTACATAAACTGCAAATGCCTAACAGTCATATCAACCTACATAAACTGCAAATGCCTAACAGTCATATCAACCTACATAAACTGCAAATGCCTAACAGTCATATCAACCTACATAAACTGCAAATGCCTAACAGTCATATCAACCTACATAAACTGCAAATGCCTAACAGTCATATCAACCTACATAAACTGCAAATGCCTAACAGTCATATCAACCTACATAAACTGCAAATGCCTAACAGTCATATCAACCTACATAAACTACAAATGCCTAACAGTCATATCAACCTACATAAACTGCAAATGCCTAACAGTCATATAAACCTACATAAACTGCAAATGCCTAACAGTCATATCAACCTACATAAACTGCAAATGCCTAACAGTCATATCAACCTACATAAACTGCAAATGCCTAACAGTCATATCAACCTACATAAACTGCAAATGCCTAACAGTCATATCAACCTACATAAACTACAAATGCCTAACAGTCATATCAACCTACATAAACTGCAAATGCCTAACAGTCATATCAACCTACATAAACTGCAAATGCCTAACAGTCATATCAACCTACATAAACTGCAAATGCCTAACAGTCATATCAACCTACATAAACTGCAAATGCCTAACAGTCATATCAACCTACATAAACTGCAAATGCCTAACAGTCATATCAACCTACATAAACTGCAAATGCCTAACAGTCATATCAACCTACATAAACTACAAATGCCTAACAGTCATATCAACCTACATAAACTGCAAATGCCTAACAGTCATATCAACCTACATAAACTGCAAATGCCTAACAGTCATATCAACCTACATAAACTGCAAATGCCTAACAGTCATATCAACCTACATAAACTGCAAATGCCTAACAGTCATATCAACCTACATAAACTACAAATGCCTAACAGTCATATCAACCTACATAAACTGCAAATGCCTAACAGTCATATCAACCTACATAAACTGCAAATGCCTAACAGTCATATCAACCTACATAAACTGCAAATGCCTAACAGTCATATCAACCTACATAAACTGCAAATGCCTAACAGTCATCTCAACCTACATAAACTACAAATGCCTAACAGTCATATCAACCTACATAAACTGCAAATGCCTAACAGTCATATCAACCTACATAAACTGCAAATGCCTAACAGTCATATCAACCTACATAAACTGCAAATGCCTAACAGTCATATCAACCTACATAAACTGCAAATGCCTAACAGTCATATCAACCTACATAAACTACAAATGCCTAACAGTCATATCAACCTACATAAACTGCAAATGCCTAACAGTCATATCAACCTACATAAACTGCAAATGCCTAACAGTCATATCAACCTACATAAACTGCAAATGCCTAACAGTCATATCAACCTACATAAACTGCAAATGCCTAACAGTCATATCAACCTACATAAACTACAAATGCCTAACAGTCATATCATCCTACATAAACTGCAAATGCCTAACAGTCATATCAACCTACATAAACTGCAAATGCCTAACAGTCATATCAACCTACATAAACTGCAAATGCCTAACAGTCATATCAACCTTCATAAACTGCAAATGCCTAACAGTCATATCAACCTACATAAACTACAAATGCCTAACAGTCATATCAACCTACATAAACTGCAAATGCCTAACAGTCATATCAACCTACATAAACTGCAAATGCCTAACAGTCATATCAACCTACATAAACTGCAAATGCCTAACAGTCATATCAACCTACATAAACTGCAAATGCCTAACAGTCATATCAACCTACATAAACTGCAAATGCCTAACAGTCATATCAACCTACATAAACTGCAAATGCCTAACAGTCATATCAACCTACATAAACTACAAATGCCTAACAGTCATATCAACCTACATAAACTGCAAATGCCTAACAGTCATATCAACCTACATAAACTGCAAATGCCTAACAGTCATATCAACCTACATAAACTGCAAATGCCTAACAGTCATATCAACCTACATAAACTGCAAATGCCTAACAGTCATATCAACCTACATAAACTAAAAATGCCCAACAGTCATATCAACCTACATAAACTGCAAATGCCTAACAGTCATATCAACCTACATAAACTGCAAATGCCTAACAGTCATATCAACCTACATAAACTGCAAATGCCTAACAGTCATATCAACCTACATAAACTACAAATGCCTAACAGTCATATCAACCTACATAAACTGCAAATGCCTAACAGTCATATCAACCTACATAAACTGCAAATGCCTAACAGTCATATCAACCTACATAAACTACAAATGCCTAACAGTCATATCAACCTACATAAACTGCAAATGCCTAACAGTCATATCAACCTACATAAACTGCAAATGCCTAACAGTCATATCAACCTACATAAACTGCAAATGCCTAACAGTCATATCAACCTACATAAACTGCAAATGCCTAACAGTCATATCAACCTACATAAACTACAAATGCCTAACAGTCATATCAACCTACATAAACTGCAAATGCCTAACAGTCATATCAACCTACATAAACTGCAAATGCCTAACAGTCATATCAACCTACATAAACTGCAAATGCCTAACAGTCATATCAACCTACATAAACTGCAAATGCCTAACAGTCATATCAACCTACATAAACTGCAAATGCCTAACAGTCATATCAACCTACATAAACTACAAATGCCTAACAGTCATATCAACCTACATAAACTGCAAATGCCTAACAGTCATATCAACCTACATAAACTGCAAATGCCTAACAGTCATATCAACCTATATAAACTGCAAATGCCTAACAGTCATATCAACCTACATAAACTGCAAATGCCTAACAGTCATATCAACCTACATAAACTACAAATGCCTAACAGTCATATCAACCTACATAAACTGCAAATGCCTAACAGTCATATCAACCTACATAAACTGCAAATGCCTAACAGTCATATCAACCTACATAAACTGCAAATGCCTAACAGTCATATCAACCTACATAAACTGCAAATGCCTAACAGTCATATCAACCTACATAAACTGCAAATGCCTAACAGTCATATCAACCTACATAAACTACAAATGCCTAACAGTCATATCAACCTACATAAACTACAAATGCCTAACAGTCATATCAACCTACATAAACTGCAAATGCCTAACAGTCATATCAACCTACATAAACTGCAAATGCCTAACAGTCATATCAACCTACATAAACTGCAAATGCCTAACAGTCATATCAACCTACATAAACTGCAAATGCCTAACAGTCATATCAACCTACATAAACTGCAAATGCCTAACAGTCATATCAACCTACATAAACTGCAAATGCCTAACAGTCATATCAACCTACATAAACTACAAATGCCTAACAGTCATATCAACCTACATAAACTGCAAATGCCTAACAGTCATATCAACCTACATAAACTGCAAATGCCTAACAGTCATATCAACCTACATAAACTGCAAATGCCTAACAGTCATATCAACCTACATAAACTGCAAATGCCTAACAGTCATATCAACCTACATAAACTGCAAATGCCTAACAGTCATATCAACCTACATAAACTGCAAATGCCTAACAGTCATATCAACCTACATAAACTGCAAATGCCTAACAGTCATATCAACCTACATAAACTGCAAATGCCTAACAGTCATATCAACCTACATAAACTGCAAATGCCTAACAGTCATATCAACCTACATAAACTGCAAATGCCTAACAGTCATATCAACCTACATAAACTGCAAATGCCTAACAGTCATATCAACCTACATAAACTGCAAATGCCTAACAGTCATATCAACCTACATAAACTGCAAATGCCTAACAGTCATATCAACCTACATAAACTGCAAATGCCTAACAGTCATATCAACGTACATAAACTGCAAATGCCTAACAGTCATATCAACCTACATAAACTGCAAATGCCTAACAGTCATATCAACCTACATAAACTGCAAATGCCTAACAGTCATATCAACCTACATAAACTGCAAATGCCTAACAGTCATATCAACCTACATAAACTACAAATGCCTAACAGTCATATCAACCTCCATAAACTGCAAATGCCTAACAGTCATATCAACCTACATAAACTGCAAATGCCTAACAGTCATATCAACCTACATAAACTGCAAATGCCTAACAGTCATATCAACCTACATAAACTGCAAATGCCTAACAGTCATATCAACCTACATAAACTGCAAATGCCTAACAGTCATATCAACCTACATAAACTGCAAATGCCTAACAGTCATATCAACCTACATAAACTGCAAATGCCTAACAGTCATATCAACCTACATAAACTACAAATGCCTAACAGTCATATCAACCTACATAAACTGCAAATGCCTAACAGTCATATCAACCTACATAAACTGCAAATGCCTAACAGTCATATCAACCTACATAAACTGCAAATGCCTAACAGTCATATCAACCTACATAAACTGCAAATGCCTAACAGTCATATCAACCTACATAAACTGCAAATGCCTAACAGTCATATCAACCTACATAAACTGCAAATGCCTAACAGTCATATCAACCTACATAAACTGCAAATGCCTAACAGTCATATCAAGCTAGATTACGAAATAAAACGCAAACACATGATAAATTGGAAGTTTGAGATCTCAAACTTTAAACCTTGATTAAGAAGGGACAGTAAAAGATTTGTGTGTGTTTATTTCACTGTTCTATTAAATACAAACACACGCAAACATTTTATTCGATGCGTCTACCTTCTGCGTCAACATCTTGCTGAATGCGAGCCCTAAAAGCACGACAGGCCCTGACAGCTGATTCTTTCTTAATAGCGCAGAATGCTCGCCTTATGTTGGTCGTCAGGAAAACCATACTGTTCTTTCGGAGAGCATTAGAGCCTTTCAACATCGCCACATAACGTAGGGATTCAAATTTGGCGAGCTAGATGGTCAGATATTTGAAGGCACAAAAAGTGGCAACTCCTGTTAGGAAGGTTTGCACTGTTTTTGACCCATAAGCAGGTACAGAGTCCTGGATAAACATCACTTTCTTGGGATCATAGTTCATTCTTAATCCAGGGTAAAGGAACTTCTCTCAGAATATTCAGCTCTACTGCCGTCTACAGCTATACTGCCGTCTTCAGGTCTACTTTAATGAAGTGAGGCAGCATGATAGAGGCCAGATGTTTACTCTGCATGACTTGAGGAACACAAGAAAGGATTATTGGCGATAACTCTCCAGTTTCTGAGGCTGGAGACTTCGTCTATCACGAACTTTTTCTCGTCCACAAAAATGCGTGCGGTACCACCACGCTGTTTCAGATGATGAAGTAAAAAGGAGCTTCTCTCTTTTCGAATGGCCTTAGATTTCATTGTAAGAATATTATGACGTCATCTGCAATATGAATTCATCCTAAGATCTTTCCGTACTGCATTAGAAAATAGTCATTTTAGTCACTTTTTTTTGCTAGTATAACCATTGTCTATGATTGATTTGTTGCTAGATCATTTCAAGCCACTGAGAAAATATCTGGTACAGATTTTATCACTTTTCGGTTTATAAGCCTTCCTGTGGGTGCTTTTACCTTCTCTTAAGTTCGCCACAACACAATAAACACTCGTAGGAGTATAGTCAGTGTCTCTGATAATTTTAGACGTCTTATGTCCGGCGCGGAACAATTCAGCAATATCCATGCTTTGGTTAAATTCTACACTGGCACTTATACTTTAGGAACACGAACATCACACTCTAAAGAGTGCAGTAACTAACATTTCAGAATGATAATGCCGCTTTACAAAACTAAATTGCTGATTTAAATTACGGCCAACTTACCGTTTACCCCCTGTACAAAAACTACACTAGAACGGGAATTATCTCAAGCAACTACAGACCAATACTCTGTTTAGTAACCATGTAGGAAATCTTCATGGCAGAACTGAAAGAACAGATCTACCATTAATAACTCTGAACTACTCCCTGTAAAACCGAAACGATACGAGAAATAGAAATGTAGACACATTCCCTTCTATGAAATGATCAAAAGATCCTGAAGGGGGATAAAAAACAGAAAAAGAGCATCAGATGAGTACAATAAAGCCGAAGACAATATTCCTTAAGCATGGATAACTGAATGCTTAAGGATGTACAGAAAATGAAACAAAATGACCAATCTTCTTAAGAAAGTAATGGAAACATGTAGATAGATATTTTCCAAGAAGATTCTTTATCATCACTACTGTTTGCCATGACTATAATGCTACTTAAAAAACATACTCACAGATTGGTATATCTGATACACGTTTACAAACACGAAATAAATAATAAACCACCTCATGTATGTGGATGGTCCGAAGATATTAGAAAAACAAAAAGCGAGAAAGAACACAAAATCTTATAAATTAAAACAGAATCCTCAGTCAGGTCAATGAAAAAGAAACTTGCAATAGAAAAATGTGCACTGCTATATGTTTAAAGGGGATAAATAGAGTGAGCAGACTGCATAGAACTGCCTAACCAAGAGAAGATTAGAGCACTTGGTGAATATGGGACCTATAAATGGTTGTCTTCAAGTCTAACGTAAATAAGTTCTTGATGAGCCGTTCCATATGAGTTAACAAATTTGCCGAATTTTCATTACTAATGATTACTATATTTTCCAATTTCTACTGTACACTATTAAACCCTTATCATTGAGTGGCCTCTTGGCCTTGATAATGTGGTGATTGCCTGTGTAAAAAAATATATATTTGGAAAGTTCTGAAAGTAAATAGAAATGCATCATGGTCCGACGACTAGAAAATTAATCACAATGAACAATGCGCTATACCCGAAAAATAATATTGACGGAATCATTGTAAAATCGGAAGAGTAGCTGTAAATATCCTATAAAAAGCTGTTTACAGCTTCTCTTCCAATTTTCGGATTTTTAATCATGCCAAAACCCACTTAGGTTAAGAATTTCGCTTTTGAATATGTTTTGTTGCCTGAAGACATCTCTAGGTACAGAATACTGGAAAACCGAAACATGCTCATGGCTATGTAGCAACACATTACTGCTTATGTAAAAACAGATTGTAAGTATACGTTGCGTTACTTCGGTATTGAGCACTCTTGTATTAATCTCGTTATGTCTCACTAGTTACCTTACCCTTGGAAAATAGCAACCTCAAATTATATATATGTGTGTGTGTGTGTGTGTATAGTGAATATGCAATTACAGAGCAATATATACATACATGCATATATACACATATGTATATATATATATATATATATATATATATGTATATATAAATATATATTAAATTGGTGCAAAAATAATGTCGTTTAAATATATATAGTTGAACGTAAAAACGGCATTATTTTTGCACCAACCCAATTTATATATGTATACACACACATACACACACATACATACATATATATATACATATATATATATATATATACATATGTACATTATGTATAAGAGTAGATCTTCCTTATCCAGATAGGTTTTTCTTATTAGTGAAATTTTATATATATATATATATATATATATATATATATATATATATATAAAATATATTTTAGTCATCGACATACAGACCTGTTTCGTTGTATCACAACTCATCAGTGCCGCTAGACTAACGCCTCTCCCAAGCCGAGGATCGAACCTAGAACTTTCGTGATGACAGTCGGCAGTTCTACCCCTTGACTACGGAATCGGTGGCCGAAATTAACCTGTCCGAACGATTATTTAAATAAACATCCGTCCGCTACTCGTAGAGGGCTCAAACGTTTGTTTGTAAACAAATCGCGAGCTTCGCATTATTTCAGCTAAATTAAGTAGCGAGTAAGATAATTTACGAGAGTGCTCTACCAAAGAGGGGAGCTTTATAAAATATATTTTAGTCATCGACATACAGACCTGTTTCGTTGTATCACAACTCATCAGTGCCGCTAGACTAACACCTCTCCCAAGCCGAGGATCGAACCTAGAACCGTCGTGATGACAGTCGGCAGTTCTACCCCTTGACTACGGAATCGGTGGCCGAAATTAACCTGTCCGAACGATTATTTAAATAAACATCCGTCCGCTACTCGTAGAGGGCTCAAACGTTTGTTTGTAAACAAATCGCGAGCTTCGCATTATTTCAGCTAAATTAAGTAGCGAGTAAGATAATTTACGAGAGTGCTCTACCAAAGAGGGGAGCTTTATAAAATATATTTTAGTCATCGACATACAGACCTGTTTCGTTGTATCACAACTCATCAGTGCCGCTAGACTAACACCTCTCCCAAGCCGAGGATCGAACCTAGAACCGTCGTGATGACAGTCGGCAGTTCTACCCCTTGACTACGGAATCGGTGGCCGAAATTAACCTGTCCGAACGATTATTTAAATAAACATCCGTCCGCTACTCGTAGAGGGCTCAAACGTTTGTTTGTAAACAAATCGCGAGCTTCGCATTATTTCAGCTAAATTAAGTAGCGAGTAAGATAATTTACGAGAGTGCTCTACCAAAGAGGGGAGCTTTATAAAATATATTTTAGTCATCGACATACAGACCTGTTTCGTTGTATCACAACTCATCAGTGCCGCTAGACTAACACCTCTCCCAAGCCGAGGATCGAACCTAGAACCGTCGTGATGACAGTCGGCAGTTCTACCCCTTGACTACGGAATCGGTGGCCGAAATTAACCTGTCCGAACGATTATTTAAATAAACATCCGTCCGCTACTCGTAGAGGGCTCAAACGTTTGTTTGTAAACAAATCGCGAGCTTCGCATTATTTCAGCTAAATTAAGTAGCGAGTAAGATAATTTACGAGAGTGCTCTACCAAAGAGGGGAGCTTTATAAAATATATTTTAGTCATCGACATACAGACCTGTTTCGTTGTATCACAACTCATCAGTGCCGCTAGACTAACACCTCTCCCAAGCCGAGGATCGAACCTAGAACCGTCGTGATGACAGTCGGCAGTTCTACCCCTTGACTACGGAATCGGTGGCCGAAATTAACCTGTCCGAACGATTATTTAAATAAACATCCGTCCGCTACTCGTAGAGGGCTCAAACGTTTGTTTGTAAACAAATCGCGAGCTTCGCATTATTTCAGCTAAATTAAGTAGCGAGTAAGATAATTTACGAGAGTGCTCTACCAAAGAGGGGAGCTTTATAAAATATATTTTAGTCATCGACATACAGACCTGTTTCGTTGTATCACAACTCATCAGTGCCGCTAGACTAACACCTCTCCCAAGCCGAGGATCGAACCTAGAACCGTCGTGATGACAGTCGGCAGTTCTACCCCTTGACTACGGAATCGGTGGCCGAAATTAACCTGTCCGAACGATTATTTAAATAAACATCCGTCCGCTACTCGTAGAGGGCTCAAACGTTTGTTTGTAAACAAATCGCGAGCTTCGCATTATTTCAGCTAAATTAAGTAGCGAGTAAGATAATTTACGAGAGTGCTCTACCAAAGAGGGGAGCTTTATAAAATATATTTTAGTCATCGACATACAGACCTGTTTCGTTGTATCACAACTCATCAGTGCCGCTAGACTAACACCTCTCCCAAGCCGAGGATCGAACCTAGAACCGTCGTGATGACAGTCGGCAGTTCTACCCCTTGACTACGGAATCGGTGGCCGAAATTAACCTGTCCGAACGATTATTTAAATAAACATCCGTCCGCTACTCGTAGAGGGCTCAAACGTTTGTTTGTAAACAAATCGCGAGCTTCGCATTATTTCAGCTAAATTAAGTAGCGAGTAAGATAATTTACGAGAGTGCTCTACCAAAGAGGGGAGCTTTATAAAATATATTTTAGTCATCGACATACAGACCTGTTTCGTTGTATCACAACTCATCAGTGCCGCTAGACTAACACCTCTCCCAAGCCGAGGATCGAACCTAGAACCGTCGTGATGACAGTCGGCAGTTCTACCCCTTGACTACGGAATCGGTGGCCGAAATTAACCTGTCCGAACGATTATTTAAATAAACATCCGTCCGCTACTCGTAGAGGGCTCAAACGTTTGTTTGTAAACAAATCGCGAGCTTCGCATTATTTCAGCTAAATTAAGTAGCGAGTAAGATAATTTACGAGAGTGCTCTACCAAAGAGGGGAGCTTTATAAAATATATTTTAGTCATCGACATACAGACCTGTTTCGTTGTATCACAACTCATCAGTGCCGCTAGACTAACACCTCTCCCAAGCCGAGGATCGAACCTAGAACCGTCGTGATGACAGTCGGCAGTTCTACCCCTTGACTACGGAATCGGTGGCCGAAATTAACCTGTCCGAACGATTATTTAAATAAACATCCGTCCGCTACTCGTAGAGGGCTCAAACGTTTGTTTGTAAACAAATCGCGAGCTTCGCATTATTTCAGCTAAATTAAGTAGCGAGTAAGATAATTTACGAGAGTGCTCTACCAAAGAGGGGAGCTTTATAAAATATATTTTAGTCATCGACATACAGACCTGTTTCGTTGTATCACAACTCATCAGTGCCGCTAGACTAACACCTCTCCCAAGCCGAGGATCGAACCTAGAACCGTCGTGATGACAGTCGGCAGTTCTACCCCTTGACTACGGAATCGGTGGCCGAAATTAACCTGTCCGAACGATTATTTAAATAAACATCCGTCCGCTACTCGTAGAGGGCTCAAACGTTTGTTTGTAAACAAATCGCGAGCTTCGCATTATTTCAGCTAAATTAAGTAGCGAGTAAGATAATTTACGAGAGTGCTCTACCAAAGAGGGGAGCTTTATAAAATATATTTTAGTCATCGACATACAGACCTGTTTCGTTGTATCACAACTCATCAGTGCCGCTAGACTAACACCTCTCCCAAGCCGAGGATCGAACCTAGAACCGTCGTGATGACAGTCGGCAGTTCTACCCCTTGACTACGGAATCGGTGGCCGAAATTAACCTGTCCGAACGATTATTTAAATAAACATCCGTCCGCTACTCGTAGAGGGCTCAAACGTTTGTTTGTAAACAAATCGCGAGCTTCGCATTATTTCAGCTAAATTAAGTAGCGAGTAAGATAATTTACGAGAGTGCTCTACCAAAGAGGGGAGCTTTATAAAATATATTTTAGTCATCGACATACAGACCTGTTTCGTTGTATCACAACTCATCAGTGCCGCTAGACTAACACCTCTCCCAAGCCGAGGATCGAACCTAGAACCGTCGTGATGACAGTCGGCAGTTCTACCCCTTGACTACGGAATCGGTGGCCGAAATTAACCTGTCCGAACGATTATTTAAATAAACATCCGTCCGCTACTCGTAGAGGGCTCAAACGTTTGTTTGTAAACAAATCGCGAGCTTCGCATTATTTCAGCTAAATTAAGTAGCGAGTAAGATAATTTACGAGAGTGCTCTACCAAAGAGGGGAGCTTTATAAAATATATTTTAGTCATCGACATACAGACCTGTTTCGTTGTATCACAACTCATCAGTGCCGCTAGACTAACACCTCTCCCAAGCCGAGGATCGAACCTAGAACCGTCGTGATGACAGTCGGCAGTTCTACCCCTTGACTACGGAATCGGTGGCCGAAATTAACCTGTCCGAACGATTATTTAAATAAACATCCGTCCGCTACTCGTAGAGGGCTCAAACGTTTGTTTGTAAACAAATCGCGAGCTTCGCATTATTTCAGCTAAATTAAGTAGCGAGTAAGATAATTTACGAGAGTGCTCTACCAAAGAGGGGAGCTTTATAAAATATATTTTAGTCATCGACATACAGACCTGTTTCGTTGTATCACAACTCATCAGTGCCGCTAGACTAACACCTCTCCCAAGCCGAGGATCGAACCTAGAACCGTCGTGATGACAGTCGGCAGTTCTACCCCTTGACTACGGAATCGGTGGCCGAAATTAACCTGTCCGAACGATTATTTAAATAAACATCCGTCCGCTACTCGTAGAGGGCTCAAACGTTTGTTTGTAAACAAATCGCGAGCTTCGCATTATTTCAGCTAAATTAAGTAGCGAGTAAGATAATTTACGAGAGTGCTCTACCAAAGAGGGGAGCTTTATAAAATATATTTTAGTCATCGACATACAGACCTGTTTCGTTGTATCACAACTCATCAGTGCCGCTAGACTAACACCTCTCCCAAGCCGAGGATCGAACCTAGAACCGTCGTGATGACAGTCGGCAGTTCTACCCCTTGACTACGGAATCGGTGGCCGAAATTAACCTGTCCGAACGATTATTTAAATAAACATCCGTCCGCTACTCGTAGAGGGCTCAAACGTTTGTTTGTAAACAAATCGCGAGCTTCGCATTATTTCAGCTAAATTAAGTAGCGAGTAAGATAATTTACGAGAGTGCTCTACCAAAGAGGGGAGCTTTATAAAATATATTTTAGTCATCGACATACAGACCTGTTTCGTTGTATCACAACTCATCAGTGCCGCTAGACTAACACCTCTCCCAAGCCGAGGATCGAACCTAGAACCGTCGTGATGACAGTCGGCAGTTCTACCCCTTGACTACGGAATCGGTGGCCGAAATTAACCTGTCCGAACGATTATTTAAATAAACATCCGTCCGCTACTCGTAGAGGGCTCAAACGTTTGTTTGTAAACAAATCGCGAGCTTCGCATTATTTCAGCTAAATTAAGTAGCGAGTAAGATAATTTACGAGAGTGCTCTACCAAAGAGGGGAGCTTTATAAAATATATTTTAGTCATCGACATACAGACCTGTTTCGTTGTATCACAACTCATCAGTGCCGCTAGACTAACACCTCTCCCAAGCCGAGGATCGAACCTAGAACCGTCGTGATGACAGTCGGCAGTTCTACCCCTTGACTACGGAATCGGTGGCCGAAATTAACCTGTCCGAACGATTATTTAAATAAACATCCGTCCGCTACTCGTAGAGGGCTCAAACGTTTGTTTGTAAACAAATCGCGAGCTTCGCATTATTTCAGCTAAATTAAGTAGCGAGTAAGATAATTTACGAGAGTGCTCTACCAAAGAGGGGAGCTTTATAAAATATATTTTAGTCATCGACATACAGACCTGTTTCGTTGTATCACAACTCATCAGTGCCGCTAGACTAACACCTCTCCCAAGCCGAGGATCGAACCTAGAACCGTCGTGATGACAGTCGGCAGTTCTACCCCTTGACTACGGAATCGGTGGCCGAAATTAACCTGTCCGAACGATTATTTAAATAAACATCCGTCCGCTACTCGTAGAGGGCTCAAACGTTTGTTTGTAAACAAATCGCGAGCTTCGCATTATTTCAGCTAAATTAAGTAGCGAGTAAGATAATTTACGAGAGTGCTCTACCAAAGAGGGGAGCTTTATAAAATATATTTTAGTCATCGACATACAGACCTGTTTCGTTGTATCACAACTCATCAGTGCCGCTAGACTAACACCTCTCCCAAGCCGAGGATCGAACCTAGAACCGTCGTGATGACAGTCGGCAGTTCTACCCCTTGACTACGGAATCGGTGGCCGAAATTAACCTGTCCGAACGATTATTTAAATAAACATCCGTCCGCTACTCGTAGAGGGCTCAAACGTTTGTTTGTAAACAAATCGCGAGCTTCGCATTATTTCAGCTAAATTAAGTAGCGAGTAAGATAATTTACGAGAGTGCTCTACCAAAGAGGGGAGCTTTATAAAATATATTTTAGTCATCGACATACAGACCTGTTTCGTTGTATCACAACTCATCAGTGCCGCTAGACTAACACCTCTCCCAAGCCGAGGATCGAACCTAGAACCGTCGTGATGACAGTCGGCAGTTCTACCCCTTGACTACGGAATCGGTGGCCGAAATTAACCTGTCCGAACGATTATTTAAATAAACATCCGTCCGCTACTCGTAGAGGGCTCAAACGTTTGTTTGTAAACAAATCGCGAGCTTCGCATTATTTCAGCTAAATTAAGTAGCGAGTAAGATAATTTACGAGAGTGCTCTACCAAAGAGGGGAGCTTTATAAAATATATTTTAGTCATCGACATACAGACCTGTTTCGTTGTATCACAACTCATCAGTGCCGCTAGACTAACACCTCTCCCAAGCCGAGGATCGAACCTAGAACCGTCGTGATGACAGTCGGCAGTTCTACCCCTTGACTACGGAATCGGTGGCCGAAATTAACCTGTCCGAACGATTATTTAAATAAACATCCGTCCGCTACTCGTAGAGGGCTCAAACGTTTGTTTGTAAACAAATCGCGAGCTTCGCATTATTTCAGCTAAATTAAGTAGCGAGTAAGATAATTTACGAGAGTGCTCTACCAAAGAGGGGAGCTTTATAAAATATATTTTAGTCATCGACATACAGACCTGTTTCGTTGTATCACAACTCATCAGTGCCGCTAGACTAACACCTCTCCCAAGCCGAGGATCGAACCTAGAACCGTCGTGATGACAGTCGGCAGTTCTACCCCTTGACTACGGAATCGGTGGCCGAAATTAACCTGTCCGAACGATTATTTAAATAAACATCCGTCCGCTACTCGTAGAGGGCTTAAACGTTTGTTTGTAAACAAATCGCGAGCTTCGCATTATTTCAGCTAAATTAAGTAGCGAGTAAGATAATTTACGAGAGTGCTCTACCAAAGAGGGGAGCTTTATAAAATATATTTTAGTCATCGACATACAGACCTGTTTCGTTGTATCACAACTCATCAGTGCCGCTAGACTAACACCTCTCCCAAGCCGAGGATCGAACCTAGAACCGTCGTGATGACAGTCGGCAGTTCTACCCCTTGACTACGGAATCGGTGGCCGAAATTAACCTGTCCGAACGATTATTTAAATAAACATCCGTCCGCTACTCGTAGAGGGCTCAAACGTTTGTTTGTAAACAAATCGCGAGCTTCGCATTATTTCAGCTAAATTAAGTAGCGAGTAAGATAATTTACGAGAGTGCTCTACCAAAGAGGGGAGCTTTATAAAATATATTTTAGTCATCGACATACAGACCTGTTTCGTTGTATCACAACTCATCAGTGCCGCTAGACTAACACCTCTCCCAAGCCGAGGATCGAACCTAGAACCGTCGTGATGACAGTCGGCAGTTCTACCCCTTGACTACGGAATCGGTGGCCGAAATTAACCTGTCCGAACGATTATTTAAATAAACATCCGTCCGCTACTCGTAGAGGGCTCAAACGTTTGTTTGTAAACAAATCGCGAGCTTCGCATTATTTCAGCTAAATTAAGTAGCGAGTAAGATAATTTACGAGAGTGCTCTACCAAAGAGGGGAGCTTTATAAAATATATTTTAGTCATCGACATACAGACCTGTTTCGTTGTATCACAACTCATCAGTGCCGCTAGACTAACACCTCTCCCAAGCCGAGGATCGAACCTAGAACCGTCGTGATGACAGTCGGCAGTTCTACCCCTTGACTACGGAATCGGTGGCCGAAATTAACCTGTCCGAACGATTATTTAAATAAACATCCGTCCGCTACTCGTAGAGGGCTCAAACGTTTGTTTGTAAACAAATCGCGAGCTTCGCATTATTTCAGCTAAATTAAGTAGCGAGTAAGATAATTTACGAGAGTGCTCTACCAAAGAGGGGAGCTTTATAAAATATATTTTAGTCATCGACATACAGACCTGTTTCGTTGTATCACAACTCATCAGTGCCGCTAGACTAACACCTCTCCCAAGCCGAGGATCGAACCTAGAACCGTCGTGATGACAGTCGGCAGTTCTACCCCTTGACTACGGAATCGGTGGCCGAAATTAACCTGTCCGAACGATTATTTAAATAAACATCCGTCCGCTACTCGTAGAGGGCTCAAACGTTTGTTTGTAAACAAATCGCGAGCTTCGCATTATTTCAGCTAAATTAAGTAGCGAGTAAGATAATTTACGAGAGTGCTCTACCAAAGAGGGGAGCTTTATAAAATATATTTTAGTCATCGACATACAGACCTGTTTCGTTGTATCACAACTCATCAGTGCCGCTAGACTAACACCTCTCCCAAGCCGAGGATCGAACCTAGAACCGTCGTGATGACAGTCGGCAGTTCTACCCCTTGACTACGGAATCGGTGGCCGAAATTAACCTGTCCGAACGATTATTTAAATAAACATCCGTCCGCTACTCGTAGAGGGCTCAAACGTTTGTTTGTAAACAAATCGCGAGCTTCGCATTATTTCAGCTAAATTAAGTAGCGAGTAAGATAATTTACGAGAGTGCTCTACCAAAGAGGGGAGCTTTATAAAATATATTTTAGTCATCGACATACAGACCTGTTTCGTTGTATCACAACTCATCAGTGCCGCTAGACTAACACCTCTCCCAAGCCGAGGATCGAACCTAGAACCGTCGTGATGACAGTCGGCAGTTCTACCCCTTGACTACGGAATCGGTTGCGTGTGAGTATGTGTGTTTATAGTTTAATAAAGACCTGTAAAGGCATGAGCAATCATCATCATTTCTTCTTCTGCCGCCTTTGTTTCCTTCCGTTACACACACCTACTCCTATCTTTCCTATATCTCCGTTTACACATATTAGTTCCGCCTTTAATTCTGTGTTCTCATTATTTCCCGGCATTCCTGATTCTTTTTACTATTCTTTTCCACCGAATTTTTCACCTTGTCAATGTTATACAATTTTTCCAAACCCTATCTTATCTATCCATTTACACAAATAACCCATTTTTATCTACCCATCCCTCTGCCAATCAAAGTAATTTCAGATTAGCATATACACGTATATATTAGCTGTTTTTACCCGCCGTAGCCCGAGAGTGTTTTATGTTCCAATTTATTTTTTGTTTTCTAAACATGATAACTTCTTTAATAGTGTATTAAATAAAACTGTTATGAAATTATAACTAATGATTTTAAGGTAATGTTGTTTTACACGAGAACGTTTTGTGAATTTTAAAGCTAAGTTGACTTCATATTCAACAGTTTAAATGCCTTTCAAATTAAGAAGAATAACTACCTAAATGATAATATAATTAAATTACTAACGAAAGATAAAAAGCAAGGATGGAGTACTGCTACTACATCTGGGCAGGAGCTGCTAAAAACAGCCTATCCTGCCTTGACAGAGTACAAAATAGACTTCGTGGATTAGTGGGGGATGCCCTTTTCTCTTCTCTGCAACCTCTCTTCCACAGAAGAAACGTTGCGAGTCTGTCTTTGTTTTATCGTTATTTCCATGACAAGTGCTCGTCTGAGCTCCAATCTCTGGTCCCTCCTTACCAATCTTTCACGAAAAACACCCGTCTAGCTGAAACCACTGTCAAAATTTTTCCCCACTCTTTATCTGTGCCAAAATCAAACGTAGATTCCATGAACAAAGCTTCTTTCTTAGAAGTGCACGCCTATCGAATCTCTTCCGTTTGCCTGTTTCCCACCTGACTACAACTTGAACGTCTTCAAGTCCAACATAAACAAATCCCTAATGAACCGCCCCCTTTAAGTAAGACATTTTATCAAATCTCCAATACTAACGATTACTACGATACTATCCCATTGATTACTGTACGCGCAAAAACCCTTATCCCCGAGTGGGTTCTGGGCTTTGATAAGTTGTGGCTACCATGTAAATAAAAAAACAGCAAGAATAAAATTTATACTCTCAAAACTCATACTAGAATTATTCATAAAAAAAACAGTTGAGTAACGAGGATAGTGATAAAATACAATTCAATTCTAAGTGACATTCTTTTGCAGGTTGAAGATGCAATCATAACTGGGGAGATATTAAGAATACAATAACAGGTTTCGTATAGATTACTAGTGTCAACCTCTGTAGATTAAATAAAGAGTTCCGTTCAAAATTCAGTGCAGAATTTAGAGTTCGATAAGATATATCGCGAAAAATATTTGGATATTACATTGCCCAAAACGTTGTGAGAATAACACTTAAAATAAAAACTGTAGTTAAAATAATACAAATTTTCAACACAAAAGTCGACATGGAACTTCGAACGTAAGCTCTTATTTAATCCACGGAGTAACATGAACGTTCTTTCAGCTATGACTGGGTAGAATTCGTAATTCGCAATTGTATTCTTCGTAGCGCCCATACCGAGGATTGAACCTTCAACCTTCAGAAGTGAGTTTTACTACGAATTTTATGTGTTCGACAGAATGATTTCTGAGTTCCGCAAGATACACCTGAAGAGGATCGGAGGTTGCATCTGCTGAAACGTTAGGAGAATAACACCTGAGATAAGAAAAGTTGTAATAATAATATAACTCACACAAATTGTCACTCTTCATCGACAAAACTGAGAAACGAAGCATAAAGATGCTGACAAGTTAGATTTTCCAAAATAGTTTGTTAATAATTAGAAAACATTTCTTTATTCGGGATTCAAGAACTAATTTTATAGTACGCCATTTTATTTTTTAATACATACTAAATAATACAAACTAGCGGGACCTGTGGAAATTCTACAGCGAACCCTTTCATAAATATAATATATTTTATTTCAGTTTAGGGTTTTACATATATTAAAATACAATTCTTCATGTGTACGAATATTTTTTTCACCCCAATATATATATATATATACAGGGTGGGGTAGAGCAATTTGCTTATTTGGAATATCATAAATATTTTAATAAGCAAGTTGCTCTGTCCCACCCTGTATATAACTTGAGTTTCTTCAATTATAATCGAAACCGAAACCAAAAACATGAAGAATTCTTGGTAAAATTATTTATAAAAAGAAAAACTAGATGACATGATTGCAATCAGCTATAAACGAAACAAAAACTTATGAAGACTTCTTTGTAAAATAATTTATTACAAGATATGGAAGTTTATTTTGGCCAAGATCATAGTGTAGTATCTGTTCTGATGCTGCACTTCAGCTTTTCTGGACTCGATCAGTGGAGAAGAGATCCTTCTAGACTGAGGCAATTTTAATTTTTGTTCGTTCCGGGGTGCCCAGTTTTAAGGAGCTGGATTTTGCCACATTTAAAACTGACCTTGTCTCTAACTCTGTCGTCGTGGGAAGGTAAGTAAATAAGAACAATTAAACGATAGTCAATAACACACACGCTATCGTATTAATATATATATATATATATATATATATATACATATATATATATTTAATTTTAATTTGTTTAAAATGTAAATACAGTCATATCTTGCTACGATGTGTAGACCGTTTCAATCATGTTAGATATCAAGCAAGAAAAATTAAATTAAATTAAGGTAATTAAGTTTTCTTGCCTGATGATATCTAAAATTATTGAAACGGTCTGCACATCATGTTGAAATTCAATTATTTTCAATTTTTGGATACCTTCCCACCGAAAATTTAATTATTATAGTAAAAAAATAATTATATATATATATATATATATATATATATATATATATATATATATATACACAATACAATGGGCTATCAGCGAAGATAAATTAAAAATTTGCATGGAGGATTGTGAAACATATTTAGAACACTTTCAACTGGAATCGAACTCGTCCGCTGCCTTCACATATTGTCATTATTGCTTTTATTCACTGATCCATCGCCACAGACTTATTAACGTGGATATTATAAATAATGTGAATTTAGATTAGCCATTCTTTGGTTCGTGCAAAGGTATTATATTTTGGAAAACAAAGTATATATAAAGTTAAGTTTTATCACAGAATAGAAATAGACGAGAAGTACTGATTTTATTTAATTTAAGAACACAGATGGTCAGATTTTTTTTTAATAATCAACAATTTTATAACGTTAGATTCTAAAATCCGTCTTTAAATAAAATCGATTTATTTCATTAAATATAAAGATATTCAATATGTAATTAGGTCGCAAAATATCCCTATTGGATTACTATAATCATCTATATTATTATCGCACGTTTTGGTCGGTGTAATCTCCGATCTTCTTCAGTGTCGCTCGCACTGAAGACTAAACCTTTACCCTCTAGAAGAGTGTAATTTACAATCGAATTTTACCCAGTACTTTATCCACTAAGCTACCGTTCCTCAAAATACAACTGCGATTTACTTTAGATTTTTACACGGACATGGCTGACGAAACGAAGGTATGCTATCCCCGACAATTAAATAAAGGACTCCATTCAAAATTCCGTACGCATTTCCGAGTTCGGCAGAACAATTCCCGCGCTCGACAAAATACACCCGAAGAATGCCAGAAGTTACATTATTAAAGATAATCGTCATTTTTTAAAGAAGTTTTTCGTCTTTTACATTTATGCCTATGTATGTCTAAGTGTACATAAAGTATGCGTGTTTCTGTAATCGATGTTCGTGTATCGTCTAGTGTTTAGAATTAAAAGGACGGTCAGTTTCCTTCTTATATGGAGTTTCTGTACGTGTCTATCTGTTACACGTGTATTTAATAGTCTTTCTATGTGTATGTGTGCGTTTTCACATATTCACGACAATCACTAACAGGATAATAAAAGAGACAGTCTTTAACAATGACGAATAGCACCCTGTCTGCATGCCACTCTACATAGTCACATACTTTATTCGTTATCTCCCTCTCCTCTGGCGGCAGGCACCTGAAATGAAGGACTCTTCTTCCGAATGAAAAACCCAAAACGCCAATTATCAGTTTTAGAACTTTATATCCAAATGTTTCAGGTTTCGATGTTGTAAGCTCTTAACCTACTCACTTACATTTTCCTTAGTTGGTCTTTAAATGCTTCTATCGGACGACAGAAACCACTCCTCTCCTCTAACTAACCCGATAACTAGCGAACTCGCAACTCATCTCTTCGATTTCCTGTTACAGAATAACTCTTAATTCTGCTATTACCACGATTACGTATCTCTTACGTCAGCCAGAGTGGACAATCTTCTTTGTCACGTAAGCCACACAGTTGTTTACTAAACCAAATTCCAAACTAGTTTTCTTTATGCGTACCCTCTATTCATAACATTTTTCCTTGAGCCTAAATTCCACATTTAAATATATAAACATAAATACTAGCATTATTTTCTTTTAAACCATTTTTCTGGGTATTTTTTTAACCTAAATAATTTAACAGTTAATCATAATAATCGTTCTGACCCTTAGCACTGCCTACAGCAACATAGCACATATACTACGCTCTGATCATAGCTAAAAGGGGCACAACATTATGCTAATATCTCACATTGGCGCAAAAATACATTTTGTTGTTACTAAACTGATGAAAACAAACAATTTTTTTGAATCACCGAAGCATGTTTGTTTTTAATCGACTATGAGAAGACGTCATACTCATTTCTCATTAAAGAGTTCATGCGAAATGACAAATACAATGACTTCCGGTATAGTTGTCTCCATCAATTCGCTGTTTTGATACTTCATTGTGATACGGTTTTTAATTTCGGTAGATTCTTCCCGAGTACTGCACGCGTGTGGAACACTATTCCGGCTGTTATATCCTACCCATAACCTTGGTTTGTTTTTCAAGATTAAGGTTAATATGCACCTGTCTTTGCAATAATGTTCTTTCGTTCCAGTTAGCTCATTGCATTAAGTAGCTTCATGCATTATCTGATTTCCATGAAAATGTATATTAGCTAATCATTGTATATTAATATACATCTATATACAATGTTCTCTTGTATGTTTCCGCTATTTTAGGCGTTCCTTATTTCCTCCAATCGCTCGTTAAACATCTTGCACATGCGAGAGGATTTTAACGAACGAACTTTTATCTGCTATGACATGATATCATTTTGCGTGAAATTACCGACCCTTCTCACAATCATACTATACTACAAATAATTACAATTATGATCATTACTACGCATCCAATTTTCAAAAAATCTATTTTACTAAATGATGTCTCCCTTACGTATCCACACGCAGTTATTTAACAAGTTAGATCTGTTTACATAACTATCATATTGTCAATTCGAGACTTCGGCACCATCCAGTAGGCAAAGACACCTAGAAGGGGCAATAGACACGCTTCAAGACAAGTATTGCAACTTTTTCCTTTTACCTCATAACATATATTTCCTGTTCGTAAAAAAAAAAAAAAACGATCTGCTGTTATTGTTTGTTTAAAAAATATTTATATGGTTACTTTTTATTTTCATCTTCTTTAAAATATTTTATTACTGTTTATTGTTTGTTTTAGGTGTAATGATGATTAAACCCCCGATGCACCAAACACGTACTGTCATATATGCATTTTCAATGCAATTATTTATATTAGCTCTTGTAAGACCTACGATAGAATACTTTATTCGTAATTTCAATCAATTTTTAATACATGACACAAATACGCACACGCATATATGTATACAGAGAGAGAGAGAGAGAGAGATAGAGAGAGAGAGAGAGAGAGAGAGAGAGAGAGAGAGAGAGAGTGTGTGTGTGTGAGAGAGAGAGAGAGAGAGAGAGAGGGAGAGAGGGTTATCTACAGATAGTTATTTTGTTTTTTAAAGACTCATCAGTGTGGCTTACCGTATCAAGCTGTAGTAATATATTTCTATCGTAAAGTAAAAAAAAAAAAAAAAATGATTCAGTGCTACAATTGATATCTCACTAAAATAATCTTGGTTCACTATATCTTTTTAAAGTTTGAACAGAAATAAAATATTTAAGTGCTCATAACATTTCCATTTTAGTTTTTATAACTATTTAAAAAAAATCAACCGGAGTTCAATTTAATTACAAACAAATTAACTTCTATGGACGGACTATTTGTAAAAAACTCGGCTATATCTAATAGGTTTTTAATTTATTTTGAATTAGTACTGCAAACAGAAACACGGGCAACCATATTTAATTTAGTTGTAAACTCGCTCCGAGCGATTAAGATTTTTGTCAGCCCAAAATAGCTTAATTGAAATTTTACTCTGAAATTTAATTTACAAAAGTATAAAACCTTAGTAGACTACTTCACATGATTTTTCTTCATCAGATTAAAGTGCCATGGCATATATATATATATATATATATATATATATATATATATATATATATATATATATATATATATATACTAGCAACGCGCCTGACGTTGCCCGGTCTTCAACGTCTCATAAATATATTTTAATTTATATATAAATGAGATATGTACATGCGAGTATTGTTTTTTTTCAATCGTTCACTTTTTGTAAGAAAAAAAATACTTTAGCTGAGATCGAAACCAAAACACGTAATTACGTAATATCGCCAATAGAACGATTTGAACAGCAGATCAACGAATTATTCCGTCAACACAAGAATCACGCCTGGAAATGCGAGAAAAGTACGTCTTACGTCTTATTTTTAATCAAAACACAAGTACCCTCATTCGAATGAGAGTTCAATATATATATATATATATATACACATGCGATATCAAAACATCGTTAAACTCACTACTCGTTCAAGCAGCCGCCAATAGCGTAATGGTTAGGAGCCTTGACTGCCGTACAAACGGTCGGGTTTCAATCCTGGCTTGAGGTAGATGCCTGTCTAGCCGCACTGATGAGCTGTGAAACAGCGAAACAGTACTATATGTGGATGACTATAGTGCTCCTCACCTTGAGTTGAGCATATTGAGAAGTGAAACACGAATTACCATTAGCATATAAGCGACGCTCTTTGTGTAAACAAATCGAGCGGAGGTATTTCAGACGATATCAAAACATCGTTAAACTCACTACTCGTTCAAACAGCCGCCAATAGCGTAATGGTTAGGAGCCTTGACTGCCGTACAAACGGTCGGGTTTCAATCCTGGCTTGAGGTAGTTGCCTGTCTAGCCGCACTGATGAGCTGTGAAACAGCGAAACAGTACTGTATGTGGATGACTATATATATATATATATATATATATATATATATATATATATATATAATTATTTAATGTATCTACATAAAATGTTACAATATAATATTTTATCTACCAATTTTAAGTATTTACTACAAGGGTGCGCAATACGTAGAAAAAGCTAGGTAAACATTTTTGAAAGCATATGGCAATTAAGCTACACAGAATCTTCCCATAGGGAATTTTGGGTGTAGAATGCCTGACTATTCTCTATGAGGGTTGGAACGCGGAAGATTCTGTGTAGCGTAATTGCTATATATTTCCATAAATTAACTTAAATAAATATATATATATATATATATATATATATATATATATATATATATATGAAATTTATTTATACAAACATTGATGGCTACATATGCGCATACATGTTTCTGTAATCACCCGCGTTGGTGGATTACGTCTTCAGGCCAAGAATTATCGTCGAGAACATGCTGGTTCATTGGATGTACTTCTACGAAACTAAACTCTACTGGCTATATATATATATATATATATATATATATATATATATATATATATATATATATATATATATATATATATATATATATATATATATAATTCCATCTTAACGTATGCTAATTATCTTCTTTCAACTGCTTCTGAACCTTCCTATGTAACACTGTGTAACATCTATGAATTAAAAAAAAGGTTGGTTAAACAACATATATTGGCGGCGAAGTGTACAGCTTCCAAGAATAACACTGATCTGCTTGGGCGTGGCACCGCTGAGACAACCTGAACAAATCTTACTGAGAAAGACCGCAGACAACAACTTCGATGGTTTATTACATCGAGGAAGTCTGGCTCACCTTACCATGTTTATACCGAGCAATCAACTAATTTACCTGCTTGGATGTAGACGCGAGCGCGTCTCCTGGGGTAGCTTCGTATAAGAGATTTCTTCTATAGGAAGGTCATCCCGTAAAGAATAGACTAAACCAATGCCATATTAGCAAGTTCATCTAATCACAGGAAGATGGCTAAGTAGTTAACGACAGAGATATAGATTCTCTATTATTTGCGCTATATATATATATATATATATATATATATATATATATATATATATATATATATATATATATTTATATATATATATATATATATGTCAAATCTGGGACTTATCAATTGCTGAGTTACCGACACCATTACACATGCACAAACGCACACATATTTATGTGTGCTTGAAAATAAACCGAGTCGTAGAAATTTCCAGGTTGGTACCTGGGGGCGCGTTTAACTCACGGAGGGAGATGCATCCTCGAATCAAGACGGAAAGCAGCGAGAAAGTACCGTCCTTTACTCGTCTTTACGAGATTGTCATGCCTCTACAATTTGGAAAGACGTGGTCGCTGTTAATACATGCAAAAATGATAAACACTACATTTGTCTAATATTAAAACTCAACCAACTACGCACGCATCAAACATATTCAAACACGGAAGCCAGTGATCGTGTATCAAATATTTATAACAAGATTAGTAGAGAGGTAACGGTGGCTAAATGATTTCTAGGGCTAGGACGACACCATATTCTTTTCATTATTTTGACTCTCGAGTGTGTATCCGTTTATATCTTATATGCTTTTATATAGTGTGATGTGGTTCTCGGGTGATTAACTGTGTCTAACTGTGTTGGATATATACTTAAGAGTCAAAACAATGAAAAGAATACACTGTTGTCACAGCCCTAATGATCACCAACTTAGACTGAAAACCTGGGTGTGCCAAGTTCGAATTCAGTTCGTTCCACAGAAACACTTTCACTTAGAATGTTGGCAACCTTCACGTAGTCCTTCCCATGATTACTCGATGTGTTTATAGGAAGAATTCTAACTGGAAATATATCGAGATAACGAATACCAACAAAAATCATCTGATTCATACGAAATGAATGAATGATGCTCAGTCGAGTTAAATGAGTATTTGTTATTTTTTTCTTTGTACGTTTCTTTCAAAGAGTAAATACTGTTTATTTATATAGATGCTTTATTTAGGATGAATTTATAAGTATGCGTTGAGGTATTTATCATTTATTTTCTGTAAAATTACAAATAATAAACAACTAAGCAAAATGTTTTAATCAACGTAAATTAAAAATAAGTAATATTCATCGTCTGTCAAGAATTTCAACAGAGTTCGCAGTCGTTATTCATCTTTATTACGGACATATCAATAATCATAATATATTGTATGCTTTCAAAGATTCTATTGTTAGCATTAGTTTCCCCGATATTTTCGTAGTCTAATTCTTTCTAGAAAGACATCAGATACTTATTGGAAGGACAATGAAAAGTTTGCTGACATCCTAACTGATAGAGATTTTGATGGAACAAACTAGATTAGAACCTGGAACACTCAGTTTATCAACTACTTAATCAAATCCCGACATATTAATAAGAAATAATAGAATTACGTGACTAATTGGATTTTTCCAATATTTATTTATTATTACCATTTTTGATAACGTCAATAAATACAGAACGACTTTCGTTGACGTTTTATTAGAAAATGTAGGTTCTTTTTTTGGCATTCATTTCAAGCCGGAGGATGAGTCGTGAGTGGTTGTCTACCTTAGTACTTGGCTTATTGCTTGTCTTTATCGCGTGAAATAATTTACATCGGTGGCTAGAAAATTGCCCATATTTATTTATATACAAATATATATAAAACTACATTGAGCTTTATCAAATGTCGTGACATGTGTTGATATTAAACTTGCTTCCTTCTACTTTACATTTTATAATCAGATGAGCTCTCGAAGTGGGACGGTGCAACATCTATTTAAATTTTGTTTGATACTATATATACAGTAATCCACATACAGTACTGTTTCGCTCTTTCACAACTCATCAGTGCTGCTTGACAGGTTACTGCATGCATGAAACCAGGATCGAAACCCGACCGCACCATTGCGCTATATATATATAGAGAGGTAGCGGTGGCTAAATGATTTCTAGGGCTAGGACGACACCATATTCTTTTCATTATAAGATATACTTAACAAAACGGATTATATCTCCAAAATGTTACAAATCTTGGACGATAAAAGTAAGTTTCTCCGTTTGGGTGATTTATGCCATGATGATACTTTTCGTATGGAAATAAAAATCCAGAAAAGATTTCTTCAACTTCATAAAAGCGGATTTATTTCTAAGGAGATTTATGATAGAATCCGACCCATCGGTTCTCAAAGGCCTAGAATGTACGGTTTACCCAAGGTCCATAAACCCAACATTCCTTTGCGACCCATCTTATCTATGTTGGGTTCTGCACAACACGAACTTGGTAAATGGCTAGTTGACCTTCTTAAACCTGTGCTTTCTTTTTATTCGGTCCATTGTATCTCTGATTCTTTTCAATTCGTATCTCAGATACAAAAATTACCTTTATCTAAAAATACCGAGTTCTTGGCTTCCTTTGACATTAATAGTCTTTATACTAATATACCTTTGGATGAAACCATTGGTATTTGTGCTGACTATCTATACCGTGGCCCCTTAAAATCTCCACAATTTCCTGAACGAATTTTTGTTGAACTAATGGAACTTGCTACTAAATCAGTCTCCTTTAGTTTCAACAACATTATGTACCGTCAAATTGATGGGATATCAATGGGTAGCCCTCTTGGTCCTTCGTTAGCCAACATTTTCGTTGGATTTTTGGAAAACGAATTATTTTCCAAAATTATTAAGCCAGCATTCTATACACGCTACGTTGATGATACTTTTGCATGCTTTCCCTCTCGGAGCGAAGCTAAACAGTTTCTTGGTCTTCTTTGCAACCTGCATCCATCTTTACAATTTACTATGGAGGTTGAAGACTGTAGCTCTCTCCCATTCCTCGACGTTCGTGTTTCTAAAGTTGGTACTACGTTTGAGACCTCTGTTTATAGAAAACCTACATTTACAGGGCTCTATCTTAATTGGTTTTCTTTTGCCCCTCAGTCTAGAAAAATAAACCTCATTAGCGCTCTTACGCATCGTGCACTTATGATTTGTTCACCAAACCGTCTTGATACGGAACTTGGTGAAATTACAACTATTTTTCTTAATAATGGATATCCCATTAATATAATAAAATCTACTATTGAACGTAAAATTACTACATTTAATAGCGGTAAACATATTGGTCCATCACGTTGTCCCATTTATCTAAAATTACCATGGTTGGGTCCTGATGGCCTTCATATTGTTAAAAGGATTTCTTCTGCTACTCAACGATGTTTTCCAGCTACTATGCTTAGAGTAGTTTACACAACTCGAACCTTTTTCTCTTCTTTTCGTAAAGATGTTTTGCCAACCATTCAAAAGAACTCTGTTGTTTATAAATTCGTTTGTCAGTGTGGAGCTGACTACGTTGGCAAAACGTCCCAAAGATTAGAAATGAGAATATCCCAACATATCCCTCGGGATATTCGACTACACCAGGTTTCGAGAGCATCCGGGCACTCCCAGGCTCATGAGTCTGCCATTGGCGATCACCTGTTGAGTATAAATAGGTGTGCCGATCAATATTCCGATGGGTGGTTTTCTGTTTTATACAGTGCTAGGTCGAACTATCATCTCAATATCATTGAGGCGTTAGTTATTAACAACTCTCGACCTAGCCTGTGTAGACAAAAGATTCTTAGACATCAGTTGGAGATATTCATTGATTTAAAACCACCTGAACAGTGAGATTTTTTTTTTTTTCTCCACTGTTCTTCCAACTGTAACCAAAATTCCCCTCTTCCCTCATTCGTTTTTCTTAGTTTTTAATCTATCATTCTGACGTTTCCTCTTAGAGGGTCAGACGATAAGGCCTTAGGGAAAATTTTAATTTCACCTGCCCATTTCTTGTTTTTTTTTTGGTATTTAAATTAAATTATGTTTCCTCTGAAATATCTCCTTCCATTCTGCTGTACCAAAAATTTACTTATATATATATATATATATAAACTATGAAAATTTACCGTTGAATAATTAGTCATTAAATCATCAAATGTTCAAACACAAGAAATACAATTGTAGTTATTCCACAATCTATGGAATTTCGAAGTTGCATACTTTTCTGATCAGAGGAAATGCAAAAGAAACATTTTTGTAACAGTACTGGCTTTCGGGTCAAGATCAAAGTCTAGTATCTGTTCTTAAGATCTACACTTCAATTTCTTGTTCTCTGTCAGTGGAGGGAAATCCTTCACGGCTGAGACAATTTTTATTTTTGTTCCTTTTCTCCACATTAAAAAAACGATCCTGGTGTCTAACTCTGTCCCGTGGGGAGGCATTGTAAATATGAACAGTAAAAAATTGAACCCTTAGAATTTGCGGCCGTGGAAATTGATTGCTTGAGTGAAAAAACTAGAGTCCATAATCAAAAAATACAATTCAATGGTAAATCCACACTGCAATTTTATTGGCAATATGAAAACTTGAAAACTTGAAAATTTGAAAACTTGAACATTTGAAAACTACAATTGATTCTATCTTGAATATTATACTCATAAATTATCAGCAAATGTAACCTCTGATTTTTTTAAGGCGCAACTTGTCAAACTCGGGACCCTTTATCTCAAATTGTAAGAAATTTTGAAATGAACATTTAATTCATGAGGGTAGATTGTTCTCGTTTTGTAAGTCATGATTACATAGAAGTTAAAGTAATTCTTAACTATATTCTTTCTATCAGATGTACTGAGGAATTGATCTACAACTCCCAGAAGTCTGTCACTTACAATTTATCATTATTTAGCTATTTGTTTTTGTTTCTGCGTCAACTCGGACAAGATTTAGGAAACGAGAATAATCCATCAAATAATCTAAATGATCGATCTTCATTTTAATAATTCCGAGACACAACAAAACAAACTTGTAAAATAACTTATTTGCGATTATTTATTGTAGACAACGTTTTGCTTTGAATTTTACTTTATGTTCACTAAAACAAAATAGTAATTTTTTGTTTCTACTAAGATGTCTTAATAGCGAGATAAGGTTACCAGGCTTCAATTATTGACATTCACCAAACAAAAAGTTGGCGTAGCGACGCATAAACTTAGCATAAAATATTATTAATCCATAACTTCGTAAACATATGGGAAAGGCATTCATTTTTATATTAAGAATATTTATTTGGCTAAATATTATGAACTTACCTACACGCCGAAATCCGCATGCACAAAGACACGTACATATGCACAAATACCACACAATCAAATAATCTAACATTGCAAAATAACTTGGAATAAAACTGTTATATATAATAAAGATTACGAAAAAATTACAAAGAACCGCTTGTGAAATGAAAGATTAAAAATATAATTATAAAACGATAAATATAGTTTAAGAGACCATATAATTATAAAACGATAGATATAGTTTAAGAGACCATATAATTATAAAACGATAAATATAGTTTAAGAGATCATATAATTATAAAACGATAAATATAGTTTAAGAGACCATATAATTATAAAACGATAAATATAGTTTAAGAGACCATGTAATTATAAAACGATAAATATTGTTTAAGAGACCATATAATTATAAAACGATTATATAGTTTAGGAGATCATATAATTATAAAACGATAAATATAGTTTACGAGACCATATAATTACAAAACGATAAATATAGTTTAAGAGACCATGTAATTATAAAACGATAAATATAGTTTAAGAGACCATATAATTATAAAACGATGAATATAGTTTAAGAGACTATATAATTATAAAACGATAAATATAGTTTAAGAGACCATGTAATTATAAAACGATAAATATAGTTTAAGAGACCATATAATTATAAAACGATGAATATAGTTTAAGAGACTATATAATTATAAAACGATAAATATAGTTTAAGAGACCATGTAATTAAAAACGATAAATATAGTTTAAGAGACCATATAATTATAAAACAATAAATATAGTTTAAGAGACCATATAATTATAAAACGATAATATAGTTTAGGAGATCATATAATTACAAAACGATAAATATAGTTTAAGAGACCATATAATTACAAAACCATAAATATAGTTTAAGAGACCATATAATAATAAAACGATAGATATAGTTTAAGAGATCATATAATTATAAAACGATAAATATAGTTTAAGAGACCATATAATTATAAAACGATAAATATAGTTTTAGAGACCATGTAATTATAAAACGATAAATATAGTTTAAGAGACCATATAATTATAAAACGATAAATATACAGGGTGTTTCAAAAGTCTTGGGAACATAACGATTTTTAATAACTCAAAAACTATTAGGAGTTGAAAAATGAAATTGGTACCGTTGGAAAGGTTAAAGTTTCAAGTTTTGTGGGGAATCTTCACAGTTGCTCAATATGAGCGCCATTCGTCACACGGCAGACATCTAGTCGATAGTGCATTTCCTGCCAAACGCGTTCCAGCATCTTGACGTCAATGGTTCCCACAACTGCCGTTACTCGAGCCTTTAGTTCATCAATATCTCTTGGAAGGGGCGGCACATAGACTTGTTGCTTGACAAAGCCCCAAAGGAAAAAGTCACATGGGGTAAAATCTGGAGACATAGGAGGCCAGGGCATGAGAACGTCATCACCTCGCCCAGATCTCCCAATCCATCTACCAGGCAGCCTTGTGTTAAGAAACTGCCTTACTCTAAGACTCCAGTGTGGTGGTGCACCATCTTGTTGAAAAATGAAGTCATCAGATTCTGCTTCTTCCAACTGAGCCATTAGCCAGTCTTCCAGCATGTTGAGATAGGATTCACCAGTGATAGTTGCCTCTTCAAATAAGAACGGTCCATAGACACCTTCCTTGGAAATTGCACAAAACACGTTCACTTTTGGTGAATCTCGCTCGTGCTCAAGAAGTTCATGAGGATTCTCAGTACCCCATATGCGAGTGTTATTGTTGTTAACTTTGCCATTCAGATGGAAGGTCGCCTCATCGCTAAAAACAAGCCGGTCATCAAAGCCGTTATCTTCCAACTTCTCTTGCATTGCAATGCAAAAGTCACGGCGAAGTGGCTTATCAGTGTCCTTCAACTTTTGGACCAACTTGAGCTTGTAAGGTACCATTTGCAGTCGTTTCCTTAAGACATGCCAGACAGTTGCTGGAGCAAGCTGAAGTTCCCTGCTGGCTCTTCTCACTGATTTACGGGAGGTTCGCTGAAAGGCTGTCTGAACTTGCTCAACTGCATCTTCTGAAGTTGAAGGGCGACCTGTTCGCTTACTTGGGCACAAACACCCATCTTTCACAAATTTAGCATGCCATCTGACAATGGATTTCCTTTCAGGGGCTTCTTTTTTAAATTTCCTGCGAAATGCCCGCTGAACACATGTCCACGATTCAGTCTTTGCAAATTGGAGGACGCAAAATGCCTTGTCTTGTTTAGAGAACGCCATTACTGCACCTGGAAAGATAAGACGAAAATCATTAGTATGACCAAAAACTTGATTAAGCAAGCTTTAAAATGGCACCAGTTTCATTTTTCTACCTGGAATAGTTCATGAGATATAGGTATTTGTAATGTTCCCAAGACTTTTGAAACACCCTGTAGTTTAAGAGACTATATAATTATAAAACGATAAATATAGTTTAAGAGCCTATATAATTATAAAACGATATAGTTTAAGAGACCATATAATTACAAAACCATAAATATAGTTTAAGAGACCATATAAAACATATGGCGCAGTCATATTAACACACAATAAGTTAAGCAACGACAAGCTTGGTCAGTACCAGATGGGTAACAATTTGGGAACGCTAGACGCTTATCTCAGTGCCGACCCAGGAGAGGTGTAGTTAATTATTGTGCAACTCTTGCCACAATAATTTCATGCACAGGAACCCGTCGGTGTGTATCCATAGTCTTACAAGACTGATCGGAGCCGTTTTAAATATATGTAAAAAGGAACATAACACAAGAACAAATAATATATTATCTTATATGAGATTTGAAGCTTGCCAATTTAGAATGAGTAGTTTTATGCAAAATTCATAGTTGAAAATAGTTAACTTTGTGCTTATGTTTTTATTAAATAATAATAATAATCCCTATTTATACTTTACTTGCATCGAACGGATAGCATATTTCAAATATTCAAATTACTAAGTATGCAAATTTTCAAAATGTTCGAATTTTCAAGATATATATGTACGGTCTCCCCAAGATACACAAAGACGGTATTCCACTCAGACCCATAGTGAGCTGCCGAGGCTCAGCATGCCACCCACTGAGCAGGTACCTTGTGGATATAATAAACCCATTAGCAGGCAAGTCAGCAACACATGTAAAGGATTCTGCCCACTTCACGGAACTGATCAAGGGAGCACCCATCAGTACAAACCAAATGGTAAGCCTAGATGTAGTTAGCCTGTTCACTAAAGTCCCAACTAGTGAGGCACTAGCAGTAATTCAAGACAAACTAGCTACGGACCTCTCCATAGAAGAGCGCACATGTGTACCATTGCCAAACTTAATCGAAATGCTGACATTCTGCATAGAAACAACCTACTTCAGAATGGGTACTGACCTATATCGACAAGAGGAGGGACTAGCTATGGGCTCGCCATTATCACCAGTGATGGCGAACATATACATGGAATACTTCGAAGACATGGCCTTAGGTTCAGCTCCCTTAAAGCCCACCATGTGGCTAAGATACGTTGGTGACACCTTCATACTCTGGCCCCATCAGGAAAACATCCAGGCTCTCCGAGACCATGTGAACTCAATAAGACCATCGATACAGTTCACAATGGAGAAAGAAAAAGATAACCAACTGGCCTTCCTTGATATACTCATATCACGTACAGAGCATGGGTTTAAGACATCCGTATATCGCAAACCTACCTTCACCGGACAATACCTAAACTTCAACTCCCATCACCCATACAGTATCAAACATGGAATCACACGCTGCTTACAACATCGAGCAGAGACAATAAGTAGCGACACCATTACATACCACCAAGAAATGGTCAGGTTAAAGAATACCCTCCGTCGTAACAACTACGCCGATAGCATACTATCCACCAGACGTGTTAATAGTATAAGAGAGGAGAATGAAACCCAAAAACCTCCAACGGTCTGCCTACCATACATACGAGGCACCTCCGAAAAGATTCAGAGAATATGTGCCCCGCTACAACATCAGGACGGTATTCAAAAGCGAGTCAACACTCAGACGACACCTGGTACGAGTGAAGCTCCGCATGGATGAGAACATGACTAAAAACTGCATATACTCCATCCCATGCAGTTGCAGAAAGGTTTACAAGGGTGAAACATGCCGCCCCCTTAAAGTAAGGGTGGAAGAACACCGAAAAGCGGTAACTAAAGGGGAGACGGAAAATCGGGTATAGCCAACCATGTCTGGATGGAGAAGGGGAACCATCGCCCGCTATGGGATGAAGTAAAAATAATAAACAGAGAGACCAACTGGAAAGTGAGAAAACTTAAAGAAACAGCTCACATGCTCGAACATAACAACCTACTGAGCAAACCAAGCATAGAGCTGAATACAATTTGGACACCTCTGATAGAGAGAGAAAACCTTGAATAACAACATAGGTTTAACATTAACAAAAACCAACTAAGAATTGCCCTAGTGACATATGGCCGAGTGGTCCTAGACGTTGTATCAAAGTTTACAGTTACCCAAAAGGTGCTGACTTCAATCCTGAACGGAGGCAGTGAAAAAGTAACATTAAAAAAACAGAGAATCAGCAACTATGTCCCAAAGCCTAGCTGGAGTCCGAACACGGTACCCCCGTAATAATAATAAAGGGTTGGGTTCGAGACTCCTAACAAGCGGTTCCCCAGTTCGATACAAAACACCTGACGAAGGCCGGAGGGCAAAACGGCCGAAACGTTTTGACAATAACAACCAAGATGAGGAAGTCAGTCCGACAATCTCAATCAATGAAAACACATCATCTAAAAAATACAGACAATTACTTCCAAGATATAACTTCAAGTATTCAAATTTTTAAGCTTTCAAAAGTTTTCATACTGCCAATAAAATTGCATAGTGGATTTACCATTGAATGGACTCTAGTTTTTCACTCCCGCAATCTAATTTTCACGGCCGCAAATCCTAAGGTTTTAATTGTACACTGTATGATAAATGTTTCTTTTATGTTGCTGGGCTATTTATTTCCTTTGATCAGAAAAGTATTAATCTTCGAAACTCCATGGATTAAGGAATAAATTTTATTGTATTCCCTGTCTTTGAGCATTTGATTATTCAATAAATAATTCTTCAACAGTTAATTTTCTTAGTTTATATATATATATATATATATATATATATATATATATATATATATATATATATATATATATATATATATACTTAATGTTGTTTGTTTGTCTGTTTTTGTTAGCGATACTTATTGAATGAATTCAATTATTTATATGGAAGCGCATTTTTACCTAAATGCGAGTTGGGAAAATTTTTCCCTTTGACCAGTTTGGTACCTCCAAATAAGGAGCGGCATGTGTATTATTTTTAAAATATAATTAACAAAATTTTAATAAATAACTGAAATTTAAATAAATGTTGCACCGTTCGTCTTCGATAGCTTTTCTGAATAAAAAATGTAAATCACAAGAAAGAAATTGAATTGCAATACATATCACGACATTTGATAAAGCTCAATCTAGTTTGATATATATTTGTATATAAATATATGTGTGCAATTTTACCCCGTTATTCAAAAGTTAGCGAGTACGACACGTGCATTTTTCTAGCCACCGATATAAACAATTTCAAGCGATAACGCGATAAATAATACTTAGTTCACCTTACCATAACAGATTTTTTTCAGACGTTTCCGAGAAAGCAAGAGAGCGAACGAACATACAAAGAGAAATATAACCGGCCCATTAGCTTCCGAGAAAACTCCTAGAGTCAATGTGGTATTGCGGTTAGTAATCTAACGAACGGACGTTAGAAATTGAAACCCCCGGTGGCATCGAGTTACCTAACGAAGAGATTATAAATGTTATAGAGATTTAAATATTTTGACTGTGGAATGTTCATTAAAAAAATGTTATTGAATCGAAATATTTAATTAAATAATTGAAATTCAGGAAAATGGAATGTCAGCTAAATATGTATACAAGAATTTTAACTTAGAAAAAAAAAAGATTTAGTTAATAATAACAAAAGAAAATTGGTTACGTGACAACTATCATATGATTGTTTCTTGTGATACGTTGATATAATTACGTAGTCACGCATGCGAGAGGAAGTTGTATTTCAAGAGGATTTGGGTCCTAGCTAGCTACGAGTTAGCAGGGAAGAATATTGTCTGGGCGTTCGCGAAACTTTGAATGAACGCGGATTTAGCAAAAAGTAAGTACCCCTCCCCCCCCCCAAAAAAAAAAATGTCGCCAACTCTGATATACAAAGTAAGTTATATCAAATATATAGCCTATTGTTGTTAGTTTCCTTCGGAAGTAAATGAAACGACACCAAAACGTATGAAGAATTCTTGGTAAAATGATTTATACAAAAAATAGAGGGATTTAGTGCCATCAGCTGCAATAGAAACCGAACCCAACACTTATGAAGAATTCTTGGTAAAAATTTATTACAATAAATGGAATGTTATCACAATTAAACGACAGTCACTCGGAAGAAAAAAATGTAAGCGTGACACACAAAATAACACATACTATCGTATTAATACATAGATATATAATCACTATTATAATATATATATATATATATATATATATATATATATATATATATACATATATATATATATGATTATAATATATATAATCACTAAGATTTGGACGATTATATTTATAGCCAAGAGTATCAGAATAAACAAATCATGTACTAGAATCTCTCTATAGATTATAATGAAAATATATTTGAACTTTTCAATTACAGCTTTTCGTCTCGATACGAAAAACGAACCGTTACTGGCCACCGATTGGATTAATACTATTTCTATTTCTTTACATACAATTTCTTTGGACAACTACATCTAATATTCGCAATTGGACAACTGTCTTTAGTCTAGAATAGAATTATTTACTTCTCCATCTTTTTTGGTTAATTTTTCTATTACAAGAATGGCCTTTCATTCGACTTATAAATATAAAAAAAGTTATCAATCAAGAAAACTAATAAAAGAATCACGTGACGGTTGTGTCCGTTGCGGCTAATAGAACAGCTTCAATTACGATTCAGTTAGACAACATCTGAGAGAAATAAAATGTATTATTATTTTTAAAATTATAAACATAACTAAAAATTAGACACAGTCACATCTTGCTAAAATTTATTTTGAGGAGAATAGATATAACTTCATTTATAACTTGTTACTATGGTCTACCGAAAGTAACTCAGTTATGCCTCTCAATCGAGATTGCAAGACGGATTTCTTAAAAGTGAAACAGTTTTTTAAAATGTGTTTGTATGGGTTTGTTTATTGTAAAATTTGTACATGTTCGTTTATCGATGTTTCTATAATTACATCTATATATCTGTATTAGACAGTCTTTCTGAATTTCATGTAGCATACAGATACTTTATACTAACTGAAACACATTATTTCTCGTGTTATGCATAGATTGTCCAAACCAATTTATCAAAATGCTAAAGTATGATAAATTCCCTACATTACTAGTTATTATCTGATCAGCTTGTCAAAAACTAATTTTGAACACCGCTAAACTATAATAAATGACATGTTTCCTTTTTTCTGGTAGCGCTGTATGTTTCGTTCGCCTTATATTGTACACCGCGTAATTATAATAAATGAGGCAAATTATCCGGTATGCTCTGTGCAGCTTACCAGAAATATATTTTAATGCGGAAAAACTGGCAAATAACACAGATAGATAATGTACTAAAAGGACTAATAAATTATTAATTTGGCAAATGTATTGATATTTTAGTATGACTTAGCAAAATCCGGTAGACTTACTTGTTTATGGTAGATTAGCATGTGTGCAAAAACGGCACACATTAGTCTTAGTACAAAAAATAACATGTCTTTAACTATTTTTGTACGAATATGAATTATAATCAATAGCAGATCACATTTCTTTCGTATTATGCACAGCATATATAAAATACATAGGAGAAATAAAAGAGATATTATTTTTAGTTTTAGTTAATATTATTTGCACAGTTATACTAATATACGTATTTGCACAGTTATACTAATATACGTAGAAGAAATTAGCACAGTTATACTAATATACGTATTTGCACAGTTATATTAATATACGTATTTGCATAGTTATACTAATATACGTAGAACAAATTTGCACAGTTATACTAATATACGTATTTGCACAGTTATACAAATATACGTATTTGCACAATTATACTAATATACATAGAACAAATTTGCACAGTTATACTAATATACGTATTTGTCCAGTTATACTAATATACGTATTTGCACAGTTATACTAATATACGTAGAACAAATTTGCCCAGTTATACTAATATACGTAGAACACATTATTTATTCGTATTGTCTTATTATCGACCATTTAAGGTAACAACATAAAAACTCCGACATAACATAACCATTAATATGACTTGAATGTTGACTTTTCGAAAAAGACGTATTTATTATAAAAGTAACAGCACGAAGTTAAAAGTCGTACTGTTTTTCTGACACACCAAGTGTGTTAAATGAACGAAAAAATGGTTAAGATGGTAGTAAACTTCTACAAAACGCTACTTAAAGCACAGTCGATAAACACAATTTCGTTTGGTTCCCATTGCAGACAATACGAAGATTTTTATAATGCTGAGTGTACGATATAAAATGGATTCGTGTATTGTTACACAAATTGGGTAGGATTTAAGATAGCAAATTTAATTGTATATTGCCTCATTTAATGATCAGCCTTACATTGATTAAAACAATACAATTATTAACTAATTCTTTTAATCCTAAAACGTCTATTTTTCACAAGAATGTAGTAATGCATGAATCAAATAAGGAAAGAAAACGAAGACTACACTACTTTTACTAACGCGATAAACAAAGTGTTATGATTTCAAATTTTTACAACTTTAACATTTTAATAACTTTAAATGATTAATCTTTGCACAGTGTTTACTATCGATCATGGCTGCAAAACCAGATGGGTTCTTTAATTAAAAATGGACCTGGTTTTATGATTTAAAATATCGTATAGCACTACCAACATTTTAGTGTTAGCCAAGTTTCAAGAGACACTAAGCAAAGAGAAGTGTCGTAACAAAAAGTAATCAATTTGGCAAACAAAAGAAACTGTTTTGATTAAGGGCAGTTGCATTTGCACAAAGACTTTTAATATAAATACAAATATTAGGAAGTTTATAAATATTGAATAATTATATACAATTACAACTTTACTTTGGCTGGGAGTTGTCGAAAATAATTCTTAAAACAGGGGGGAAAAATTTTAAATCAAATTTGATGAGAACTAAAAATAGCCAAGGCCTGACAGGAGAACAAATAACATTTATAAAAATATTAACACTTTAAATGCCAAAGTAGTGATATTAAATAAAATTTATATGAAGCTTTTAAGAAATTTTTACTTGTGGAGTATTAATATGTAAAAAAAAATCACTGACATGTTTGAATTAAGACCAAATATTCAACCAATTTTTACAAAAATTAAAATTGTTGAGAAAATGTTAAACATATTTTTGCGTCCTGTATAGTTTATCAGAACCCAACTTTAACAGAGTTTTATTATGTTTAATAAATTGAACACATTTTCTTTCCATTATACATACCTGATTATACAGTTTTCTAAACAGTTTTCTAAACAGTTTTCTAAACAGTTAATCCACAAGAATTAGCACGATATTCTTTCCGTCTAGCATAGCTGATCCAAATTTTATATTAAATACAGATATACTGTAAGAAATAGCACCATTCTCCATTGCGTTATAAATGCGCCAGAACTCAATTTTGCAAACAACTATACAATAATGAATGACACACGGTATAATTTGCTTATCTTATCAAAACATACGTATAATTCGCAAAGTATTAGAACACGTATAGATTATCAGAAAAAAATTCTGAACATTATAAGCCTTAATTTTGCACTCAGCTGTGCTATCAGGTTGACAAGAAAGTTAATGCGGTTTTAAACTTTTAAATTCAGATGAACATTTCTCGGCTAAAGCTAAAGTTTTATTGATCGAACTAAGCACCATTACAATCAACACACTTTTGCGAACACAAAGCAAGTGTGATTATGCCAGTAACATAAAAAACTTACTTTTTTCTGGCCCTAAGGGGTTTTAAGTATTTCTTACGCAGAAAGTTGTCGAAATGCCTGAAAAAGTAGTAGTGAGAGGTGTGGAGAATATAGCGGTGAGGCAGAGTATCGTAGCCCCATTCGTTCAATTTCTGCGAAGTCGGTCTAGCAACGTGCCATCGGGCATTGTCGTGAAGAAGAATTTGGCCTTTTCTGTTGACTAATGTTGGATGTTGTATCGAAGTTTCTGATGTATTTCATCCATTTGTTGCTAATACTTCTCCACCGTAATTGTTTCGCATGCATAAAACAAACTGTAATGGGTGAGACCGGTAGCAGACCACCAAACAGTCAACATGCCATTATTTTTGGTGTAACTCTAGCTTCGAGAAGTGTTGTGGAGCTTCGTCGACGTCTAACCACTGAGCCTCGCCTCGCTGGTGGTTGTAAGCCCACATCATCGCAAATCACAACCCACTCGAGAAACAGGTATCTCCTGTTGTGTAAAAGAAGGAAAGGTGACACTTCATAACGGCGTTTCTTTTGGTGGTCGTTCAATTCGTGAGTTACCAATTTATCAAGTTTTTTTTTGTCTTTCCAATCTATCTCAAGTAGTTGGAAATCATCGTATACGTTACGTCTAATTCAGAAGCAAGTTTTCCAGCAGTTGTGCGTGAATTGGCTTCAATAAAGGCTCTTAATTGATCGGTGGCAACATTCGATGTCCGACGACTACGCTCATCATATTTAAGACTCTCGTCGTCGTCACGAAATTTCTTAACTACTATTTTACTGTGCGTACAGTAGTGGTTTCTGAGCCGCCAAACGTTTCGTTGATATCGCGAGCTGTTTCGGCAGCTTTTCGGTCTAGCTTGAATCGAAATAAGACAATTGTGCGAATTTGTTATTGTTTTCATCTACTATTCAAAATCCTGAAAAGAAGACAAAATTGTTTTAAAACAACTGTAATTTACATGATTAGATAGAACGAAAAACGCTCTCTGAAATGATATATAAAGTAAAGGTATTATAACGATAACTCATTTGAAAATACACTATTTGAAAGCAAAATTACAAATTTCCCGCGAACTCTTGTTCCCACCTTATATGTTTACATGGAACCCAGTTTTAATGACAGAAATAACTATAATAAATGGCATAGATTGTTCTTTTCGTTTCGTTAAATATGACTTAACAGAACAATATTTTGCATATAGCTATACTAAGATAAATGGCACATATTATTCCCTATGTATTTATCATTAGACAACCATTTCTCTGCAGAGTTATAATATAATAAATAGCACATATTGTTTCCATGATTAAACACCAGTTTTCTATAGAGTTATACCACATAAAAATGGCACACATTATTCATTGCGTTAACAATATATCAGTGGAACAACATTTACTACATATACTAAGAAAAATGACACACAGTAATCTTACCTTACGCATTCATTATCAGTTTTTCACATACTTTTTTTTTTACTATTTTTACACCAAACACGGCTTTCCGGCATCTAGGGACCTCAACAGTGCAGGGATAAAATTTTGCCGCTGATGGTCGGGTTAGTCGGAGTATTCACGTCGAGTGAGCACAAGTGCTATGAATTCATCAGAACACATTCCATTAAAGTACTTGTAAAACAGGTACAAGGATACAGCATTGAGGTGATGGAACAGTGGTTTGAGCTTGGCTGACAATGCGAGACCTATTGTATTTGCGACTTCTTTTAGGACCCTATCTAAGGGTAAGAAACTAGATTGAGTAATTTTCTAGCACGGTAGAAGATGTCAACCATCTTCAAAGCAGCCTTGCTTCAATATATTTGTTCCAATTTATGTTGTTTGTAAGTGTAAGGACGAAGAATGTGAACGGGTCTCAGGTAGGTTTTTATATCTCATGGCAATCGTTAGTTGTGATTTTTTTGTAGTTGTTAAAAAAACTTACTGTAAGTAGCATTAAATGTCAACCATCTATGACCCCATTCTAAAACAGACCAATGGTTGTGTTCCAGCTTTTTTTTATCATTGTTTTGATAGGTGTATATTCGCTGTTCCCTAATGTCTATTATAGAGCGTGGATCATGAGCGAATATATTCAACTCAGACACGATTCTATCACGGAAATTATGAATAGGGCTGTGACAACAGCATATTCTTTTCATTTTTTTGACTTTTGAGTATATATCCGTTAATATCTTATATGTTTTTTTATATCGACTGATGTGCTTCTCTGTTGATTAGATGAGTCTAACTGTGTCGGATATATATATTCGGGAGTCAATAGAATGCAAAGAATATGCTGTTGTCACAGCTCTAGTTATGAATGTCATGAATAATAGAAGTCCAAGGATCAACTATCTGCATTAATATCATGTTGCATAGACGCACGACAATCGAAGATAACCTGATTTTTTCTCCTCCCTATAGTAAAGGAAGGTCAGATTCTTCCCCCTAGGAAGGATCTGACATTCTTATACTATAATTACAATAGAAAAATACGAGAATGAAAAGTAATATGGTTAAGCTTAAACATGGAAAAGTAAAAGACCAATTGTTAAAACTGGAAAAGAAAAGGACAAGATATTCTAGTAAAAACTATTATAAATTTATAACTTAAAATATTGCAGCATTAAAAACTGATTATATAATGTTATGAATTGAATTTAAAAAAAAAATCTTAATGCTGCAATATTTTAATTTATAAATTTATTATATTTTTTACTAAAATATATTGTCCTTTTCTTTTCCAGCTTTACTTTTCCATGTTCAAGCTTAACCACATTACTTTTCATGCTCACATTTTTCAATTGTAATCCATTATTTTTCCAGGCTTCCAATAAATTCACTTGTTCTTTGTTTAATTTAAGTCTTGTTTGTCCCCATAAACACATATGTAGTAACAATATACATCACTTTGAATTAAATCCCCCAATTATCTTCCTTTTATTATTTCATTCTCTCTGTTCAACTTGTTACTTCTATTTTCGCGACAGCAGTGAATTGGTAGTAACAGTAGTCGCTGAAGCGACGTTGTGTTATATGATAAGAGCTGTCCCCTTTTCATGTAAGTAAAAAAAAGAGAATTATTTAAATGAAAATGATATCAGATAAAACAAGGATTGAACCCTGTAGATAAGTTTTAAAGAACAATAGGTTAAAATGGAATGTCCAGTTAAATTGTTGATTCTGTTAAAATATTTAATAAATACAATTTGGATGGAAAAACTATTCACAATTCTTAGAAAGAATGCATAATAAAAATATCGGTTATAGAATTAAACAAGTAGGTTAAATTCCTTTGTGAAACAACAAAGAGAATGGGAAATTTCCTGGTCGTCAGAAATGGTTTCAAAACGTGCAAATCGCGCATGTTTGAAGCACGTGAGTTGTGGTTACGTTGACCAGACATACATGGGATTTCTCAATATAGAAAAGGGTTCGAAGTTAGAGGAGAATCAAGATCAGTTGGAAGAAGAAGAAGAAGAAGAAGAAGAAGAAGAAGAAGAAGAAGAGTCAGATCAGAGAAGCAAAGGAGATCAGACCGATTCTCCGTTAGAGTCAATGCACCCTCTGGGAAACGGGAGGCTTAGAGGTAACCATGTAAACAACTTTGAATCTCTGAAATACAGAATCATGTCCGATCGGTCGAAGAAGAATAAACTATCATCATGTGTTTTTAAAACTGCGTCTTCGAGTTATTTTTTCAACGAAAAAGGTAATGTGTTTATATATATGTACAACTGTCAACGTAAATGTCAAACGCACTCTCAGTCTATCTATCAAGATATTCATAAATCTCCTCTCATTGAAGTACAGGCTTGTTTCTCCTGTAGCAATCTGTACCCTACCTGTCTGTATCGTTATATATAAGATCTGTCTCTATATCTCAATAACATGAACAACAACAAATATATAAGTTGCCATCTAAATAAGAACAACCTAACATACTCTCATATTTGGTACATCAAAAATAAAACCGATACGTAACAGTTGTTGCTATGGAAACCAGTCATAGAAACATCGCTCACGGTATATTTTTTACGATTTTGAACACCAGAAAATTCATCATAACTTTTGTTTTACTGAAAGAAAATCGAATTTTTTTTTTTAGAATATAGCTGAGAAGGTTAATAGACTTCGTGGCTTAGTGGGGGATGCCCTTTTCTCTACCCTGCAATCTCTCTCCCACAGAAGAGACGTTGCGAGCCTATCCTTGTTTTATCGTTATTTCCATGGCAGGTGCTCGTCTGAACTCCAATCTTTGCCCCCCCTCGCCAATCTTTCACGAAAAACACCCGTCTAGCCGAATCCACTGTGAAAAATTTCTCCCACTCTTTATCTGTGCCTAAATCAAAACGTGGATTCAATGAACAAAGCTTTTTTCTTAGAACTGCACGCCTGTGGAACTCTGTTCCGTCTGCCTGCTTCTCACCTGACTACAACTTGGATGTGTTCAAGTCCAATGTTAACAAATTCTTAATGAACCGGGCCCCTAAAGTAAACACTTCATCAAATCTCCACACTAACGTAATGTACTTGCAATAACCCTTTTCCCTGAGTGGCTTCAGGGCCTTGATATGTGGTGACCACTGTGTAAAAAAAAAGAAAACAAAAAGGTGATCTATAAACTGCAATAATTGTTTAAAATTTGGTTGAAAAATGAGTGAGCCGCGAAGCTGTAAAGCAGTTCTAAATGATTAAAACTGCAACATCACCATATATTCACACTCTACCGTGTTTGAAAGCATGTGTGCCATTTATTATTCAAACATTACCGTATTTGAATAATAAATGGCACAAATGGTTTAACTATACATTGACTATCGGAACAATGTTCTCACATAGTTATACTAAAATGAATAATCGCATTATTCTTTGAATCCTCATATATTATTAAAACCCAGTTTTTTTTTTACAATGGAAGTCATCATTAATCAAAGCCGAAAGGCCACTCGATGATAAAGAGTTAATGAGTGTAAGGTAGTCCTCGAGACAACAGCGTAGTAATCATTAATGAAAACATTCTTTATTTTATATAGACAGTACATGACTTCAATTTTGCACATAGCTGTACCATCATTGATGGGCCATATAATTATGTTATAATAAATGGAATATATTATTCTTTGGGTCTTGATAAATTATCAGAACCCAATTTTATATAAAGCGAGATTTTAATGAATGGCGCATATTCCTCATATCAGTATAAATGAATAGAACTCAATATTGAATACAGTTATATCGCAAGAAATTACACAAATTAACTTTTCGTTAAGTTATAGATTATTAGAAACCAATTTAGATCAACTACAAAAAATGATACAAATTATTGAGTTATAGATATAGATTGTCAGAACACAATAGAGCTATACTCTAATAATGGCACACATGTTATTTTCTAATATTGTATACAGCTATGCTATAAGAAGTGACGACATTGTTCATTCTTCATAGATTATCAGAAACGAATTTTGAACATTTATTTTGAACAGTAAATATCTGGCACTTGTCAGAAAACTAAAGGAAATATGAAATATATAGAAATTAACTATAATCTCAATAACTGTATTTAGCAGAATCCATAAAAGCTTGCAGAAAAAAGGCAGAAGACATTAAAATCAAGTGAAGGATTGAGACTATACAACGCGATGACGTAACAGCCAAAATATAAGGGAAATCTGACAATACGGAAACCAAGCAACATAACAATGAAACCCTTACCAACTACAGATAAATGGAAATTAAAAAAACATAAACACGTATTTGCCGTGGTATCACTCTTGGATTTCTTACTAAACACATACAATATTTCCTAATGCTTGTACGGTACATCGTTTATAAACACATTTCTGATTTGATAACAACAAAGTAGTTTGATAAATGCAAAAATGTAAAAATCGATGAAAGTTCACGAAAAAAACCCCGCTTTTATCAAGTAGCTATTTCAATAATTTTTAAATTATAAGTTACTATGAATATTTTACTAGAAAATTCTCTTAAAATATCTTTAGTACACCCTAACATAGATTGCTCAAATTTTTCCTAACAATATTTACAAGAAAGTTTTTGTAAAAAAAGACTTGAGAACACTCTGATGGTAGTTGCTGACGACTTTACTAAGGATATTAATTAGAAAGTTTCGTAACATGCTTTGAATAGTCTAAATTTAAGTTGCTCAATTCTTTACTAAGAATATTTGTTAGAAAGTTTCGTAACATGCCTTGAATAGCCTAAATTTAAGTTGCTCAATTCTTTACTAAAATATTTGTTAGAAAGTTTCGTAACATCCCTTGAATAGTCTAAATTTTAGTTGCTCAATTCTTTACTAAGAATATTTGTTAGAAAGTTTCGTAACATGCCTTGAATAGTCTAAATTTAAGTTGCTCAATTCTTTACTAAGAATATTTGTTAGAAAGTTTCGTAACATCCCTTGAATAGCCTAAATTTAAGTTGCTCAATTCTTTACTAAGAATATTTGTTAGAAAGTTTCGTAACATGCCTTGAATAGCCTAAATTTAAGTTGCTCAATTCTTTACTAAGAATATTTGTTAGAAAGTTTCGTAACATGCCTTGAATAGCCTAAATTTAAGTTGCTCAATTCTTTACTAAAAATATTTGTTAGAAAGTTTCGTAACATCCCTTGGATAGTCTAAATTTAAGTTGCTCAATTCTTTACTAAGAATATTTGTTAGAAAGTTTCGTAACATGCCTTGAATAGTCTAGATTTAAGTTGCTCAATTCTTTACTAAGAATATTTGTTAGAAAGTGTCGTAACATGCCTTGAATAGTCTAGATTTAAGTTGCTCAATTCTTTACTAAGAATATTTGTTAGAAAGTTTCGTAACATGCCTTAAATAGTCTAGATTTAAGTTGCTCAATTCTTTACTAAGAATATTTGTTAGAAAGTTTCGTAACATGCCTTGAATAGTCTAAATTTTAGTTGCTCAATTCTTTACTAAGAAAATTTGTTAGAAAGTGTCGTAACATGCCTTGAATAGTCTAGATTAAAGTTGCTCAATTCTTTACTAAGAATATTTATTAGAACGTGAAATTAAAAAAAAGGATTATCGTCATTGTTTATACGACATTCTAAATTCCGACCTGTTCAATTCGGTTCCAAGAACTCGACTTACCTGCCCTGTCGACTTTAGTCTATTTTATAACACCATTCTGGAGTCGAATCCTTATTGAAATGTAAATCAATGCATATCAAACTATACACCCGGTATGATCCTTTTAGATTATCTCACATAACCTAGACTTTACTACTTCTCAAACACAAAGAATCAGTCGAATCGTAATTCTCCATTATAGGACTACAATTAGAAAAAGTTTCACTCGAATCACATTTCTAATATTTCCATTTCTCGACGCTTTCAATTTTCGAAGTTCGACGCGAATCGCTTAATCTTTTCATATCTCGATGCTTTCAATTAAAAAAATCCCAGTTTCTTCTCGATCTCAACGACTTTATATTTCATGGCAGAATAGCTTGAAATTAAAAAAAGGGTTTCTTGTCAGTGTTCGTACGACATTCTAAATTCCTATCTGTTCAATTCAATTAAAAAAACTCGACTTCCCTGCCCTCTCGACTTTAGTAATTTTCATAACGTCTTTCTTTGGGGCGAAGTCTCATTGATATGCAAATCAATGCATATCAAACTACAGAAAGTTCTCGTCAAATGTCTTGAGCACACTCTGATGTTAGTTGTTCGATTCGTTAATAAGCATATTTATTAGAAAGTTCTCGTAAGATCTTGAATACGCTCTAATTTTAGTTTCTCAATTCTTTATTAAGAATATTTACTAGAAAGTTCTCATAAAATGACTTGAGTACACGCTTATGTTAGTTTCTCAACTTCTTACTAAACACATACCACATTTCCTAATGTCTGTACGTCGTTTATAAACTCAATTACACATGCCCGACTTGATAATAATACAGTAGATTGATAATTGATGAATTGCATGCGAATGGATTCTTCAGCCAATACGTACAAGCTATCCGATTGTAAAAAAAAAAAACCAAAAACAGACTTACAGTGCCAAATGAAATTACTCCGAAATTAACTGTTTGTGAATAAAAAACGAACATTAGACGCATCATTATGACCACATTTATTACTGTTCTAATGAGTAGCTTTATTTCCAAGCGAATCGGGCCAAGTAATTGAATGTACTAAGAAGGTCAGCATAATAACTTGAACCTGTTTTATTCATCAAGTATTTAAATGAATGAACGTTGATGAAATTAAAAAAAGAATGATAGTTTGTTTCTTAAACATATATGAAAAAAATGATGAGTGTGTAGGAAAAGACAATTATGCATATTTGATAAGTTTTTGACACGTGATTAAAATTAATCACGCGGCTGTTCATAATTTTGAACAGTACCGAATGTATACGATTGGAGACACCAGACAAACAGCAGTTTTTAAAACAGTCGCAATATTACGAGGGTTAGCGTATAAAGGAGATAACATGAAATCAACGAGGCAATTCGACGAAAACCAAATAATAAACGAAGTCAGAAAATTCCCCCCCCCCAAAAAAAAATACAAAAAAAAGGCCCGACTGTGTGGAGAAGCCAGTACACTGAGAACTATGCAAACACTTGCACTTTGAGTACGCAGTCATAGACCGGAAGCAGTGCTGAAAAAGAATATCGCAAAATCCTCTTGGACATGGAAATACAATCAGAGATGGATGAACAAGCACCCAAGCAAAAAGAGACCCCGCATAATAATATTAAAAAAAAAGAACATAAAAAATTACTAAATCCTAGATTTTGATGTCCAAATAAATCGTAGAATGGACAGAAAACGAAGCAAATGTCTGACACTTGTCAGAAAACTAAAGAGAATATGAAATATGCAGAAATTAGCAATAATCTCAATAATTGTATTAAGTAGAATCTGTAAAACTTGCAGAAAAAAAGCAGACAACATTACAATCAAGCGAAAGATTAAGACTATACAACGCAATGACGTACCAGCCGATATATATATATATATATATATATATATATATATATATATATATATATATATATATATATATATATATATATATATATATATATATATATATATATATATATATATAGGAAATCCAAGAATGTAGAAAGCAAACCACATATCAATGAAGCCCTTATCAACTATAGATAAATAGAAATTTAAAAAATAATAATAAACACGCACTCCCGTGTCACAACCCTCGGTTGCTACTTCACGAAACTGTCAAGAAAGATTAAGGAAAATGAGAAAAAAAGCAATAACTAGGTTCCCACTGAAAAGATGCAAGAGTACTCGGGCCTTTGGTGGCCTATTGCCAAGAATCTTAGGTTCGCTAATTGTCACACAAATTTCAATGGAGACTAATATGTAGCTGAAAATTAATAAGTATTTGTAGTTTACAAAATTTAACGAAAGATGTGAAGAGGGATAGAAGCGAGATGACATTTTAATAACTGTACGTTTCTGTTTATTCACAGTGAATAATAATCTGAAAATTATTAGTGATAACTGTTTATCGCAAAAGCACAAGTATCAATTCCGAAAGACGTGTAAAAAAAGACTCAGAGAAGGTGGAATCAGAGAGACAATTGACACTATGCACTGATGAAAAATTTAGGATATTGGGACACAAACACGCTCGTTTTTTTTAAAGACATCATAAATCTTTTGAAGAAAAACGTATTAAATTCATAATAATAAACTTACTATAGAAATCAGACGCGTACAATATCTCAAACCCATTTAATATGATTAATAAGCGCGCTCTTATGTCATTTCAATGAGACAACAGTATAAAAAGTTGTGCATAAAATTAGATTACATATAATTATTGATATTTATATTATAACATTAACTGTAAGAAATAAATAGATTAATATTTTTGTTTTCATGATATAAACATTAATCTGAAACAGTGAAAACGTATAGCAATGAAGACATTTCTTTCTATTAATTTAATATGCAGCTGCTGATGCTTAAGTTATATGAAAAATGCATTCATTATAAAATCTTCCTTTCTGGAATACTTGTTTATTGAATAAAAAAAAATCATACGAATTGTATTGTTTATTATATATAATAATAGCACCAGCATAAAAAGGGAGAAATTATTAGTCAGCATCCAATATTGATTAGATTCAAACCTGTTTCTTTCACACATGAGATGTCCGTCTAACTATATTATATATATATGATATACATATCTTTTATATATAACCTAATGCGTACTCATATCATTGTATCATCTGAAGAGACATTTTTATTTGCTTTAAGATTTCGGCTGTTTTTATTTTAATCGACGTCAGTTGTTTCCAACTTTTATTTGTTCCGTTTTTGTTTCGGAATTGTTACTTATGAACCTAGAATTGTTGGTATTATAGTGACTTTGATAACGTTTCATATTTGTTAGTCCTTTGTTTTTGCTCATATATTTGCTTCGTTTTCTTATTTCCTTGATGATCGTTGTGTGGACTGCTGGGTCGGTGAATCTACAATTTGGTGTATTTTTTCTTATTGACTATTATTATTATTTTTTAAAACTTTTTACTCCCCCCTCACCGCACATAAGGCGTAGTATTTGACATCATATTTACCAGTGAATTATGGCGAGTTGAGAAGCGAGATACCTGTTCAAATTATATTTAAAATCCTACTTGTTAGTACAGTCAGGGAAACAAGAAACAAGGAGGGGATTCTAGAGTCTAGCAATCCGAGGGATCTCGTCAGTGCAGGCGATTTTTTTGTTATCTCAATAGCAGCTTTTCATTGATTTCTCGTTGGCATAGGCCATTAGTTTTTTGGAGGGTTGGGTGTCAAATAGCTTCCCATAGCCCCAATTTTTTCTAAACTCCCCCAGTGGAGAATTGGTTAGTGCTCTCTCTCTCTCTCTCTCTCTCTCTCTCTTTGATTCTCCGGGATATTTATTAACTTTTGTGTGAAGTCATCCGATGACGAGATGGGATAGTTTCAGTTTCATTGATTTCTGTCGTCGTGTCTCTTCTGTTTTTATTTTATTTCTATTGCAGTATCCAACTTACTAGTTTATCTTTGCAGTTTATACGAGTTGGTTTCCGCATTCAAGGATTTTTCTTTAGGATCTCAGCTGTTTCGTTATTGTTATACGTTGTATATTCTCCCCTTACCCTTTGATTACACTTTCTCTAATTCTTTTTTTTAAAGTTTTTTAAGTTTTTCGGGATTGTTCCTAGTGTTCCAATAATTATCGGCGTAATTATGATTTACTTCATGTTCCATATCCCGTTCACTTCCTTAACCAGTTTCGTATATCTGCTTCATTTTACTGTTTCCTCGATATTCACCCTGTGCTTCTGCTGGGACGGCAAAATCTACGATCTGGCATGATTTTTCCTCCTATTTAATTATTATGATACCCGCTCTCCTTGCTCATTATTTGTGTCTGCTTTCAGAACTCCCTAATATTTGTAGCTGCCATGTTTGCCGAGTGTCTTAAAACTCTTTATTTCGGTAGTTCCTCTACTGCCTCCAGTTTTATTTTTTATCACTAGTAGTGCACGATTCTCCATCCTGAATTCCAATTAGATATCCTGACTGAAAATTCTGATTGAGTTTATTAACGACTCTTGTTTCTTTTGGTTTATCGTGAAAACTTTCAGTTCTGCCCATATACAGATTATTATTATTTCACTCACGAGGAGTTCCCACACACAGTAATCATCAGCGATTGCTCGCTGATTAAAACAATCATCATCATCATCATCATCATCATCATCATCATCATCATCATCATCATCAATTATTTTTATTATTATTATTATTATTATTATTATTATTATTATTATTATTCATTAATTCACGAGGACTTTTTACACAGGTCATCATCAGAGATTGCCCACTGACAACTGGTGGTGTTACCTGGAGTCCGTATGACAACAAGTCTCCCTAGGTTTCTAGTACTCTCCACGTCTTTCGATACGCTCTACAAATGTATTTGCATCATCAAAACAGTCGATTGCCATCAACTTCTCGCTATTATTATTATTATTATTATTATTATTATTATTATTATTAGCATTATTATTATTATTATTATTATTATTATTATTATTATTATTATTATTAATCACTAGTTTTCCTTGAGGCCATCACTAGAGATTTCTATTTGAGAACAACTTGTGGTGTTCCTTGAAGTCTGAGTGACAGCAAGTTTACCCATCTTTTCTCGTACTGTCCACCTTTTCGGTAACCACTTGAAAATTTATTTGCATTATCGCAACAGTTGTTTACCATGGATTTCTCTTTGGTAGTTACTATTGGTTTTCACTAGGATGTGGGTGGCAATAAACCTTCCCAAGGTTCTAGTCCTCTTTGCACGCATTCAGTGGAGGTCTGGTTAGTACTTTCTCTCTTAGGTCTTTCTATTCTCATTGGTTTTATTCGAGTATTTGACGTAGTGCTAGTTGATGCCAGCACTTTTGATGGTGAGGGGATGGTAACTTAAAAGTATACAGTTTCAGTTTTCCTGATTCAATGTGTTTTACTTCTGTAACAATTTCAGTGTGTTCCGCTAGCGCTTGTACCTCATGTGCCTACATTCCAAGGTTTTCTTTAATATTTCTGCGACTTTCATTATTGTTATTCGTTGTATCTTCTCAGGCATCCTTTTGATTTTTATCTTTCCTATTCTGTTTTCCAAGTTTTTTTTTGATTATTTCTAGTCCTCCCTCTAATATTAGTGTTATCTTTGCTGCCTTAATTTTTCATATCCCGTTGAGCTCTCCGTGAGTTCCGTGTATTTGCTCCGCTGCACAATCTCCTTTCTGTTGACCCTGTTGTCTACTGAAACAGCGATATCTACGATATTGGAGGACTTTTCTTGTTTACTATTATGACATCCGGCGTTCTTGCTCGGATGGCTTTATCTGTTTGTACATCCATGTCATATAGCATTTTGTGACTTTCGTCTTCTAGCACTGCTGCCAGTTTGTGCTTGTACCATTTGTTTGGGTGTTCAATATACACTTGTTTATATAATTCCCAGTGTACTGCGTCCCCTACTTAACCGTGTCTAAGCTTGTATTCTTTTTTTAGCTAGTTTGCTGCATTCATTTATTATGTGGTACATTGTTTCGCCTCTTTGTCCACAAAGTTTGCATTTGCAGTTTCCTTGTGTTTTGTTGATCTTGCTTTGGTGTGATTAGTTCTAAGTAGGTTTATAGTGTACGGCTGTTATTAGGGATTACGTTTCTTTGTTTAGGCTTCCTTTTCTCAGCCATGCCCAAGTGTTTTCGATAGTCGCATCCTTTGTCATCCTTATGAATGGTCCATGTAGCTGTTTCCTTTCCCATTTTTCTTTTCCCTGTCTTCTCTCTTGCCTCCCTGTTTTCTGTGTTATTCATTTTTTCAGTGTATCTTCTAATGGTAATTATTCTTTCAATGTTCTACATTATATATTTTTCAAAAACTTTTTTCCCGTCATGCGTACAGTCCTCTATATAAACCAGTCCTGTTCCATCGTCTTTCGTTTTCATGTAGAGTAAGTTAGCATCATCCTTTAGGTGTAACGCATTGTGCATGGTTATAAGTTTCCTCGTTTTCTTGTTGAGATGCCTCAGTTTTTCTTTGGTTCAACCTATACACGACCCGGAGTCTTGAATTAGTGACACTGCCCATGTTTTCTACGATGTAGTTTATATTCTGGAAGTTTACTTGTTCTTCTGATGCATTTATTTTTCCAATTTCCTCTTTTATTTCTGTTGCTTTGATTGTGTCTGCTCCGAGAACACCTAAATATTTGTAGGTGTTATGCTCATCTAGTGTCCTAATCTTTGCTTGGTTTCCAGTTTAATGTCTTTCGTTTTCCCCTTCTTATAATTAGGAGTGCACATTTTTCCATACCAAATTCTATTCGGATATCCTGACAGATTATTATTATTATTATTATTATTATTATTATTATTATTATTATTATTATTATTATTATTATTATTATTATTACTACTACTACAATAATAATAATAATAATAATAATAATAATAATAATAATAATAATAATAATAATAACAATATTAATAATAATAGGTTCACATGGAGCTTTCACACAGGTCATAAAAGAATCTCTCCTTGAAAACAGACTATGGTGTTCTCTGGAATCTGAGCGACAACAAGTCTCCCCAGTTTTTCAGTGCTCTTCACCTCTTCTGATAACATTTGCAAATAAATTTGCATTATCGCTACAGTCAACCACCATCGATCTCTCGCTAGGAGCGGCCATTGGTTTCCACTGGAATTTGAGTGGCAATAAGCCACCCCCACCAAGGTCGCAGTTCTCTTCGCACTCGCATTATTATTATTATTATTATTATTATTATTATTATTATTATTATTATTATTATTATTAACTTGGCCAAGCTGATCACAGCAATCATGTGCGTTTATTTTTTTGCATTGTGAGAAACAGTATGCCTCTTTTGTTTCCAATACTCCCCACTCCTTTTTCTCACTAGTTTTCCTCGCTTCATGCAATCGCATCAGCCGTTTAAAAGTGATTTACTTCGTTTTTGTTTGCATCTAAACGACAACAAGCGCTTTCCTTACTTATCCAATCAAATACTAACACTTTATTCAATTAAAAACCAATCTCAATATTTTTAGAAAAAAACAAAACAAAAAAAAAAAACGACTAATAAAATGCTGTATTTCATTATTTTTTTAAAAGAGATCTTATTTTGGTTAGGATGCTTTGAGAATTCAAGAAATAATTCAGGAATGCAAATACCACACGTCACAAGAGGTTGCTGAAAATTCATTTAACACCGGGCTCTTGATGTGATAAAGATGTTTCTAGAATGCAACATGATTAAAGGGAATTTCTGACAAATGAATGTCTGGAGTGGCGCTCAAAAGGAAACTTCATTATATGATATATTCCAAAATTTGTTAGACAGATGTTGCTGAGCAATTTTCCAAACAGTTGGTATAAGTTCAAGTTTCTGTATCTTTGCTTGTCTAGTCACACTAAAGAGCTATGATACAGCGAAACACTCTATCTGTAGATGATTAGAACATCGGTGGATATAAAGAATAATGCACACTATTTGTTATTCATAAAAGAATAAAGCGCTTTCGGCTGCTAAAACTACGGTTTAATTTTCAGGAAAATCCTGCTCGTATAACCACATTGTTATGCTGTGATATGGAGAAAATTTGTATCTTTTCACACACACACACACATGCACGCACACGCACGCACGCACACACACACACACACACACACACACACACACACACACACACACACACACACACACACACACATATATATATATACTAGAAAAAGTACCCATCGTTGACTGGGTTTTAAAACAGCCTACAGAAAATGGACTCTGATTTATGAAAGTATGATAAGTTATCAAAAAGGAAGGGTTAAAAAAGATAGCCTCGAATTTAGGGGTATCAAAACCAAAGCAAAATATGATGAAAGTAAAAATAAAATAGATAAACCCCATAATTTATTATACCATACCTCTTCACACTGAAACACTTATCACAATGTTCTGTGGATCTATATTAAAAAACCTTGTTAAACTTTGCGACATATTTCCATTCTATGGAGGTCAGGCGCGAACGAACACCCCATAATTTTATCATACCATATTTCTTCAAACTGAAACATAATTATCAAAGTATACTTACACAGATAGATATGAAAAGTCTTTATTAAAGTTTGTGCTTATTTCCATTCTTTGGAGGCCAGGTGCGAACGCAGACCCCACAATTTCATTATACCATCCCTATTTAAGTTAAAACATACTTATCAAAGTATTATTATGTACATCTATATCAAAAACACTTGTAAACGTTTTTTTATTTTAATTTTTTTTATTTACATACTTTGTGGACCAGGCACGAACGCAGACCCTACAATTTTAATGAATCACTGTTCTGCCAGATGAAACATACCCATTCCTGTGTCTCGATACATACTCTATCATTATATGCAATCAGTTTTTTAAAATAGTCAACCATATAGGAGCCTATTCGTGACCAGACACACACACACATACACACATCCATTCAGCTTTTTATATATATATATATATATATATATATATATATATATATATATATATATATATATACACAAGATTATATCATTATATCAACCGAGCATTATACACTTTTAAAACACATCTCTTAAATGTAAAGAGTTTTTATGTTGGTTATATTTAGTTAAGTTTATGCTCGTACAAAAGTAATTATTTCCTCATTATTTTTAATAAGAAAAATAAATTTCCTCATTATTTTTAATAAGAAAAATAAATGCACATAGTAAAATATTCAAATCTATCAGATTTGTTTTAATTTTTAATCCACATACATTTGATAACGAGAAAACAAGAATTACTGAATTTTTATTCTTCTTGAGAGTTTTTATGCTTAAACCTTAAATGTTAGATATTTTCAAGATTAAAAGTCAGGCAATTAATTTTCATCTAAATGAGAATAAGGTGCAATAGACTCATAATATAATTTTTTAGCTTCATAAGGGATATAAAATTTAAATTAAAAGTGTTACGTCCAGAAAAATAATATATATATACATATATATATATATATATATTGAGCACTTTCAGTTGCAATAAAATCGGTCAACTTAGCTGATATGCGCAGATCGTCATATAATGATAAGATAACTCTGATTGACGCTAAAAGCATTTAATCAGAATAAATGTTTAATTTCAACTTGTATCTCTCGCGGTTGGCGGTAGCCAAGTGGTTCGGGTTCTTGCTAATAAAGCCAGACATGACTTCTGTTGCCGGGGTTCGAGTCTCTCGACTGCACTGATGATTCCCGAAAGGATGAAACACTAGTGTCTTTAGGTATTTATTAATTATTATGGTAAATAATAATAGCAATATTAATAATAATAATATATAAATATATATAATTATAAAAAATATTTTAATACATACAAACACTAGTGTTTCATGCTTACGCACCCATAAGATGACTATCAACGCTGAGTATAAGATTCGAACCCCGCCACGAATCCATCTTTGACTTCATTGGCAAGTAATATACCACAAGGCCCGCTCACCGCAAAAAAAAAAAAAAAAAAAAAATACAGAAAATTTTAACATCAATGAAATTTAACATATAAGGCAAACAATCTTAGACAAGGAAGTCACGATTTCGCACACAAGGCGAGTTAACAGGCTTTAAAAATTTTCCAGAGGGTGCTCAACGCTCAACTCTAAGTATATTCCTTTCTTTATATATATATATATATATATATATATATATATATATATATATATATATATATATATGCAAACATACCTAATATATAAAAATCAAACGTCTGGTTTGTTCCAAATCGATAAACTAGAAATTTACACGCCCGTTTTTCGTGAAATTTTATAAGAGTGACTGTTTATCATCTAACTATGTTTTTAAATGTTAAAAAGTAAAAAAATATTACCAAATTAAAAAAACACTATTATTCGACATCGTTTCTTTTCGCTCGACCATTTTGAAATGACGAAAAATAACGATTCTGATTACACGTGTGTATAAAACAAACATTTTTTTTAACAATCGTTAAAAGAGTAACACAGAAATTGTTAAATTTAAGAAATAAAGCATAATTAAAAAATGTATGCATTTAATGAACTTTTTATGCATTGAATGTAACTCAGCTTGCGACTCGGATTTCTCCGGAACATGACATCCACAGGGGAAAGAAAGAAAGAAACTACTCGATCGGTGGATGCGTGTTTCTCCCGGGCATAACAACATAATGAAAAAAAAAACCCTACCCGCCGGGGATCGGCAATATATATATATATATATATATATATATATATATATATATATATATATATATACCCCAAAAACTTCGAAAGCCGTTCTTAACATGGGGAGGTGGGGTGTATTCCTAAAGCTATTTTTAACAGGAGGAGGTTGAGGTGTTTATAATACACTAGGCCAAGTCGTAAAAATTAACGAAGTTTATTGCAAAAATGCTAAAACTTTATATTTTGTAACAAAAAAAAAAAAAAAATTATTTTCTACAAACATTTATTAAGAAATACAAATGACCGGTACTTTCTTTTTGTTTTTTTTTGTGTTTTTTATTTAAAATTTTATTTCATTTTTGCTTTCACATAGCGTTGTAATTATTTCATCGGCAACGCTCGACTTTATCCGGCTGTTGACGTCATACGCCGGTGAAAGCCGAACGCTAAGAAAATAATTACACAACACTTAAGTTTAATTCATTCTTTGGAAAATAAATATTTGAAATAAAGTGGCGCTTATGCACTTACGTTACCGAGCTATTTTTAAAAATTAGTATAAAATTCAGGTTTTAAAATATATTTTTGTTAATTAAATTGTTAGGTCGATTTCTAATTTGTAGAAAATCTAGCTCCCGAAAAAACACACAAAAAATGGTACTCTGGATAGTAACAAAAATAAAAATTGCCTCAGTCTCGAAGGATTTCTCCTCTACTAATCGAAGAGAAAACGATGAAGTGTATTTCACCCTTTGTTTCTCTCCCCCTCTCTTCCTCTCTTAATAACTCTCTCCATCTATCTCTCCCTCCCTCTCTCTCTCTCAATCTATCTCTCTATATCACCATCTCCATTTCTCTTTGAGCCCCTTTCTCTCTCTAATTCCCTCTATCTCTCTCACCTTCTCTCCTTCCTTTGTCTCGTTCACTCTCTGTTTCTAACTCTTCCTCTATCTCTCTCCTTCTCTTTCTGTATTTCCCTCTCACTTTCTCTTTTCTATCTATATATCTTCCTCTCTATCTGTACACCTCTAATCCCTCATTCTATTGTAGTCTCCTCAATTAATTACAGTGAATAAGACATTGTCAAACATAGATAAATCCTATTTTAATCACCTAATCTACTTATTGTAAGAATAGAAGTTATTTGGAAATTACTGCTACCTTTAACAGCACCAGGAGTAACTGGCAAACTTTTCTAATTAACTTGATTTTGGCAGCCATTCGGTGACAAAATGACATAGCCATTGTTGCATGCGGAATACCTGCGACCTTGCTATCAAGTAGAAGAACTACTTATTCTACTTTGAAACTATTAAACATTCAATTTTTCAAAAATCTCATGTTCAACATCTCCAAAACATCCAGTATGGGGGAAAATATTGCAGAAATGCTAACTTATTGTTTGGGATGAATACACAATGGTACGCAAATAATCACTTGAGGCTCTTGGTCGATCTTTGCAAGATTTGCATGGTAATGGCAGACCATTTGGGACTGCAGTAATATTGCTTGCAGGAGATTTCAGACAAATGCTATATTTAATTCTTCAAGCAACACCGGCAGATGAAATAAATGCTTCCCTCAAATACGCTACTTTTTGGTGCCATGAAAAGACATTAAACTTAACTCAAAATAGGCATATCCAGTTGCAGACTGCTCGTTCCGCACATAAATTTTTGCCTCACTTGTGGGAAATTGTGCACGGAAAAGTGCTGGCTGATCCGAGTTAAGGGCGACATTCTTTGACTTTAACTTCTGTAATTTTATTACATCAAAAGAAGAGTTGGTTAAAAAGTTTTTTTCCAGATATTCAAATTAATTATACGACTTCCACTTGACTGAGTAAACAGGCTATTCTTGCAGCTCAATACAAAGACGTCCATGAACTTAACGCTATTACTCAAAGTAAAATTCCAAGTGAGGTAGTCACATACACATCCATCGACACTGTTGTGGAAGCAAATAATGTGGTTAATTATCCAACAGCTATATTTTCCAGGGATGCATCCGTATATACCGCAACTGAAAATTGGTGTACTAATTATCATTCTGTGAAATATAAACCAATCCAAGCTGTGCAATGGCACATGGCTTGCAGTAAAAAAAAATTAACAAACAATATCATAGAAACAACAATCTTAACAGGACCTTTCACAGTGGAGATATCTTCATTCCACGCATTCCTATGATTCCACCGGATACACTATTGCACGTTAGGAAACTGCATTTTCCAATTTTCTTGTCGTTTGCAATAACCATCAACAAAAATCAGGGAACAATCTTTACAATTGTGTTGCTTACAGCTACACACTGACTGTTTTTCACATGGACAATTTATGTTATGTGTTCAAGAGTCACCAAACCAGAAAATCTCTACATCCGCTAAGAAAACAGAAAACAGAAAATGTGCACCCATACGAAATGTGAAATTAAACCTATAAGAAACATGCATTTTATCAATTTGGAACATTTTCTATATCGCTAATTTCAGCCACAGGAACGCGCGGCAGGGCACAGCTAGTATATAAATATATTTTTGCACAGATAAACGATAAAATTGTTGCGGTAGAAAAGACGACATGATTTCGTTTCATTTGTTGCAAACCATCTACTAGTTGGCCTGTTGTGTACAAATCCCAAGAGCGATAGGAGCCTTTTATCATTTCTGCAAGTGAGACAATGTTCAACAAGCGAGATCAGAGATGTGCCGCTGTACAACTCATGTTCTCTACCGATCCAAGTTATTACAACACGACTATTGCCAGCACCCTCAAAATACATCGCTGGATTGCCACGGATGACAGGGACGTGCCCAGAGTGATGAATAAAAGTTTCCGACCACGGTTGTGGTCTTTGGTGTCGTTTCAAGTGAGGGTCACATCATGCCACTGAGCAACAATTTTTACTTTTTGAAATTAGTCTGGATTTATGCTACTGATTTTGAGTATTCTTGTGCTACTGAATAAAAAAAATGGCACCCGTTTTTCTCTATCAAGTCAAGTTTTTGTGCTAAGTTGCTTTGAATAATTAGATTTTTGTGGCATTATCGTCAGATTTTGTCAACACACATCATTCTAAATATGTTTGTAAGAGAAAAATGTTTGCAAACAAAATATATTGATTACCTGATAAAAACATCGATTACTGCCAACTGAATGGTGTGTATCGATAAAGTTAGATGCACGTAAATTTCATGTTGCTTCACTATTGTCCAAACTTCAGAGCTTGAACTTCCTTTTCTTTGAACTCTAGGAATGCTCAGTGGTAGGAAGGTGTCTCTTCAGATTCTAACAGTAGTCAACCACCATGACTGCATCCCAATGACCCTGAGACCTGATTTCGATCTCTTTCAGGTCCTGCTGGAATATCTCTCTATGATCGTCACTCATTGAACCTACACTCATGAACAAAAAAATGGGCCAGGAAAGAAATTTACAATTTATTGCACAAAAAGCTGCATTACATAAAATGCAATTACATAATAAACGAAAATGAGTAAAAAATATAAAGAGAAAGATATTTACTTTAATAAAAACTTAGTATGGAATGGAATTGCCCTTAGATCTTTGTAAAAGATCAATTCTTTTTATCATGCTCTCAACCAACTTGGAGCACTGTGAAGAGGAGATGTTATTCCATTCTCTTTGTACTGCTTCCCATAATTTTTCTTTGTTGGAAAAAGTTTTTCTAACTAATGCACGAGATATTATAAACCAAATATTTTCCATTGGGTTTAAATCTGGGCTTTGGCCAGGCCAAAACATCACATCAATTGAATTATCAGTAAGCCACTTCTTTGTGACTTTTGCTGTGTGTGCAGGGGCATTATCATGTTGAAAAATAATGTCATTGTTCATTTCTAACTTCTGGATGCTTGGTAATAGACCTCTTTCTAATATTTGAATGTATTCTTTGGCATTAATTGACGCATCACATCTGATAATTTCCCCAACTCCTGCAGCAGAAAAAGGTCCCCCATGCCATTATTCCTCCGTTTCCATGTTTTACTGTGGTTTTTATGCACTTCGGTGAAAATCTTTCTCCGGATCTTCAGATGCAACGTTCAGGGGCATCACTGGCAAGGCAAAATCTTGATTCGTCCGACCAGAAAACATTTCTAAACTAATCTGCATCTTTCGTACCATAACATGATGCAAATGTCTTTCTGTCGCTGATGTTCTTCTTAGTTAACAAAGGTTTTTTTGCACATCTTTTTGATGAAAATACCATTTCCTTCATCCTTCTGGATATTGTCACTCTAGAAAGAGAATTTCCTTTTGCTGTTTCGAATTGTTTGCTATGGTCAACATAAGTTTTTTGCGATCCTTCAAAACGGTCATTTTAAGCCTGTGATCGTCCTTCATTGTGGATGCTCTGCGGCGACCAGAACCAACTTTCCTGCTCACTGTGCCTTCAATTTCGAACCTTTGCCCAATTCTCTTCACAGCTAAAAGAGATGTTGCCACCTTTTCTTCTTTCAAAATGTCGAAAATCTACTTGTAAGTCAAATTTGCCTGTGTAATCCTGCAATTCGGGTTTTAATTTTTTCGTCAAGATGTCGTCTTACTTTTCTTGGATTCATCTTTAATACTAATAATCTGAAAAATACTAAATAACAGCTAATTATTAGCAAACAAGCGATAAAAATTTTAAAAATTGTTTTTTTTTCCAATTTCAATCATGGCCGATTTTTTTTTGTTCCAATTTTAATCATGGCCCATTTTTTTTGTTCACGAGTGTAGGTTCAAGGAAACCGGTCCATATGTGAAATAGGTAGTGCATCTTGACGCTTATGTTGCCGCCCACGTTTTTGAAAGCAGCCAGCATGTTATTGACAAGATTTGTGTAGTTTCTGGTCTTATTGTTGCCAAGAACCATCTATGACATAAAGGGTTACTTCACAAGATCTCCAGCTATGGTATAGCTGGAAATGTCTTCTCAATTATTACATCACTTCTCCCTGATAGTCCATAAGAGTAGTGGTTGATTGGCAGAAATCAGAAGCTCTTAGTATTAATACTGGAGTCCCTCAGGGGTTCATCCTGGGCCCAACTCTCTTCCTGATCTACATTAGTGATCTTTCAAATCACATGTTTACATCATTTATGCTGGTGACACTACCATCTACGGTAGCACACCCAAGACCGTAAACGACGAAGTTCTCTCTGATTCTCTCTGATTCTCTCTCCCTTGATCTTGAGCAAGTGGTACAATGAGGAAAGAGGTGGTTTTGTTACTTTTAATACATCTAAAATCAAGATTCTATCTTTACATCATCAACGCTCTGATCCCCATCTGGTATCAATTGAAATGAATGTCTCTCGTCTTGGAGAGGACTCATGTTATGACAAGCTTCTGGGCTTGACCTTTACTCCTGATCTTAAATGGAACACATACATTAAATCCGTTGCTAAGGCCACTGGAAAAATGGTGGGATCCTTCTAATCGATCCAGTAGATATCTCACTGCTGATGCAATTCTCTATCTATATAAGAGCCAGGTACATCCAAGGATAGAGTATTGTTACCACATTTGGCAAGAGCTGATAGAAAGGACTTAGCCTGCCTTGATAGAGTTCAAAATAGACTTCGTAGCCTCGTAGGGAATGTTCTTTTCTCTTCCCTGCAACCTCTTTCTCACCGAAGAGATGTTGCGAGTTTGTCTCTGCTTTATCGTTATTTTCATGGCAAGTGTTCGGCTGAGCTCCAATCTATGGTTCCCCCTCGCCAAATTTTCACCAGAAACACCCGTCTAGCAAAAACACTATCACTAATTTCCTCCACTCTTTATCTGTGCCTAAACCTAAACGTAGATTCCATGAGCAAAGTTTCTTTCTTAGAACTGCACGCATATGGAATTGTCTTGTTTTCCTGCTTTCCAGCTTACTACAATATGGTTGTCTTCAAGTCTATCGTAAACAAATTTTTGATGAGCCGTTCCATATAAGTTAACAAATTTACCGAATTTCCATTAGTAACGATTACTATAATGTCCAATTTCTACTGTACACTCTTTAACACTTATTCTCGAGTGGCCTCTTGGCCTTGATAAGTGGTGATTCCTAGGTAAAAAAAAAGTTCTTCACTAGCAGAAGAAATAACTTTCACGCTGTCAGTTCCACTTTCTTCATTTAGGTTTCGAACTCTGGATCCCCGGCGAGTTGCCAGATCTGAGGATCATCAAATATGTCAGCTTTCAACTTCTCCATGATTTATCCTGGAAAAACCTGGCACAAGTAAGTGGATCAGTCACCATCCTTGTCCAGAGCCTTAGTGAACTGCTTGATTAAGCCGACACTAATTCCTCCGGTACAGGCCAATCTTCATTCGGGTATGCTGAGCACCAATTTTTGGAAGATTTCGAGGTTTTCTGACTTCAAACTGAACCCCTTTCAACATAATCACCTAGAACTATCATGTTGTATTTTGTATTGTTCTTTGTGAGAAGAGTAAGAGTCTTAGTGAGAGATTAGAGTCTTAATCATGTTGTTGGAAGAGATGCTAGTTATTATATATATTCATTGTGAGTGTTCATATTGTTGAGATGTTCATATTGTAAGTAATCGGATGGAGACATTAACAAGTATATACAGTGATGATCATATTTATTGGCACGGTAAAATAAAAGTTAAATTTTGTCTAATAAATTCTAAAAAAGGGATTAAATTAAAGAAAATAACAAAGTATATTATGTATTTTTAACTGGCCTTTCCGATGCAGCAATCGGATTTTAGAAAAAATAAATAACAAAGGAACAACAAACATAATTGCAAAAAACCCTTGTTCAAAATTATTGGCACGATTTATTTAATAATCAATTGTATAGCCTTTGGCCTTGATTACCTTCCTCAGTCGCTTTTCATAGTTTACAACCAAGTTGTTGCACTCTTCAGTAGTAATTTTAGCCCACTCTTCCTGACAATAATCCTCGAATTGAATAAGATTCTTAGGCTTCCTTTGCATTACCCTCAATTTTAATGTTCTCCATAAATTTTCAATTGGATTAAGGTCTGGGCTTTGTGATGGCCACTCCAAAACATTAATATGATTGTCCTCAAGCCATTTCTTAGTCAGTTTAGCCGAATGCTTTGGGTCATTATCTTGCATGAACCACCAACGACGACCAAGTGAGAGCTCTTTAGCAGAGTCTTTCAGGTTTTCATCCAATATTTTAACATAATCTTCCTTTTTTATGCTACCTGTGACCTTAACAAGTCGCCCTGGTTCAGAGGCAGCAAAGGATCCCCAAAACATCAAACTGCCTCCACCGTGCTTCACTGTGGGTATGGTGTTCTTAGGCAGGAAAGCTTCGCCAGATTTTCTGTAAATATAAGACACTTTATTATGGCCAAATAACTCTATTTTCGTTTCGTCAGTCCATAGAACACGTTTCCAGAATGCAACATCTTTATCAATATGACGTTTTGCAAAGGCTAGCCTTGCTTTCAGGTGCATAGGCTTCAATAAGGGAGTCTTTCTCGGACGACATGCTTTTAAACCAGCTCTCTTCAAAACTCTACCAACTGTATGTCGAGATACATTCACTCCAGAGGTGCTCTGTTCATCAACAATCTCCCCAACAGAGATCCTTGGGTTTTGTTTTACTTGTCGAACAATTTTCCGTTCATCTCTTGGGGAAAGAATCCTTTTTCTCCCTCTACCCTCTAAACTCATAACGTGGCCTTGCGATTTGAACTTGTTTATTATGGCTCTAACAGTGGATTTGGGAAGGTTTAGCTTCTTTGAAATCTTATTATAATCTTATCATAGCCCTCCCCATTGGTATGGCATGCTACAACAAGCTTCCTGACGTCTTCGCTGTGTTCCTTAGTTTTAACCATGGCGATTGAAAATTATAATTTAGTCACTTATAATAGTTTAAATAAATCGCTATCTAAAAATTATCTGAAAAAAATTATTCACTGAATTAGCGTTAAACAAGCATAATATGGCTATAAAAAAGTTCAGAAAGCACGTAAACCGGAAATTGATTGATATTATACTGATACTAAAAGAAAAACAAAGCCGTGCCAATAATTTTGAACAAGGGTTTTTTGCAATTATGTTTGTTGTTCCTTTGTTATTTATTTTTTCTAAAATCCGATTGCTGCATCGGAAAGGCCAGTTAAAAATACATAATATACTTTGTTATTTTCTTTAATTTAATCCCTTTTTTAGAATTTATTAGACAAAATTTAACTTTTATTTTACCGTGCCAATAAATATGATCATCACTGTATATAAAGAGAGAGAGAGAGAGAGAGAGAGAGAGAGAGAGAGAGAGAGAGAGTACATATAAATACAATTTGAGAGGCGACTCGATACTTAGATAGATAGACCGAGAGATTCGCATTTATGCTTTTGACAGTTCTGTATGAAACGGGAGTGTTTATATAATATAAATAGTTTGACATATATACTTTCTAACACATATTTTTAGATGATGATTTTATCAAATGGTTCTTATACATAAATGGACAATACCTTTTCTCGTTGTAATGATGAACACAGAAGACGGCAGTTATGAAAAACATGATGATCATTTATTTCTTCCAATTGACCGGTCAATGGCTTTGCATCCAGGAATTCAAACTTTCTTTACATCTTCTTCTTCTTCTTCTTCTTCTTCTTCTTCTTCTAAAACCCTCTCGCTTCCAGACGGTACCAAGGTTCGGTCTGAACCTCTTTGCGTCCCTGGTCGGACTGATCTAACTCTCTTGAGTCCTTGACCCTTCTGACTCTCTCTGACTCTCCGACATCCTCAAACTAACTCTAACTTCGAACCCTTTCCTATATTGAGAAATCACATGTATGTCTGGCCAACGTGATTATAATTCACGTGTCATCAACATGCGCGATTTGCACCTTTTTGGAACATTCTGATGACCAGGAAATTTCCCATTTCCCTTTGTTGTTTTACAAAGGAATTTAACCTACTTATCTAATTCATATAACCCATATTTTATTATTCATTCTACTTAACAATGTGCATAGTTTCCAGCCAAATTTGTATTTATTAAATATTTTATCAGAATCAACAATTTACTGGACATTCCATTAAAAACCTATTGTTCTTTAAAACTTATCTCCAGGGTTCGATTCCCGTTTTCTCTGATTTTATTTTCATTTACTAATTCTCTTTATTTTTCCTTACATGAAAAAGGGGACAAGCCTTTTTCTTGTAACAATCAGACCCGAATACTTCTTGTAATTAAAATAATCAACATGATATTTTACTCCCACACACTTCTAAAATGCTCCATACATGCGTAAATGTGAACAAAATTGTAAAAAAAAAATAACATGTAGCCATAACTCAATAACTTGATCTGAGAAAAACAAATGTGATTTTCGGATTCAGTGCATCAAATTCGTCCTAAATCAGCTGAAAAAATGCAGACAACAAATTTTTTGTTGACCAGTGTTATTGGTATCACGACGGCGTTCTTCGTGTTCCGAATTCCTTACATCTTTCTTTACAGATTTATTTCCGTATTTGGGATAATTGCGCCAAATCCGTATTTATTACCATATTCGGGATAATTGCGCCAACTAAAAAAAAGTGCTCTTTATATGTGTGGTTGCCAAATGAGCACTTTTAGCTAGTTGGTTCAATTACCCCGAACTTGGCGCAGTTACTCCAAAGTACGATACGTTTTTTTCTTTCGTCTTTGATCTTCACTGTGTAACCTTCTGGGACGTCGGCATTGACAATGTAGCAAAGTTTCTTTATTGTTGACTATAATTATCGCCGGTTTTCCTCGTTCACCCTATGTCCCCAACGCACTTGATTCCTTTCATTTATTTTTAACATTGACCATTGTTTCTAGAAGTACTATTTAATCTGTATGTTGAAAATGGGATCGTTTTAATAGCTCCCAAATAAGTTACCTTCCGAACTTACTTATACTTGTATGTGTATTCCCCTGCAATTGTTTGTTTCGGTTAGTAATTTTCGTTTAAAGAATTAGCAAATACGAAAGTTTATGCATATTATCATAACATCCGATAAATTTTGAATCAATTTTGTAAAGTTTAATTCGTAAATAGACAAGTTTGTTTCGTAATAAAATATCCCGTAGAACAGACATGGCTTAATTAAATGTATCCATTGTTCATATATTTTGAGTATCAGTATCTTGACAAGTAATAAACTATTTTCGTTTCTTGAACTGTCGTTCATTGTTGATCAACAAATCATTACCGATTTTTCATTTTTATTTCATATGATTTCTATTACAATCCATGTATGATTTTATTTTATTTGCTCATATAAAAAATAACTTACAACTGCGGCGCATCAAAACATTAATTAAACAACACTGAGTTTGGTCAGTACATAGATATATTTACTTTTCTCACACAGCAAAAGAATGTGACACAAATGTGCAAGAATTAAAAGCTAAGATATTAATTCTAGCACAAAAATGTCTGAGTAGCCCAATCAGCATTCCTCGATAACCAAGCTGCAACAAAGTAGCCGAGTCTCAAAGAAAAAAGTTAAAACATCAGAGGGTTGCTATCCAAAGACTACTTCTACGTCAATGTCATTCGTCGTCAAAATCATGAAAACTCCGGACTGATCGTCGAGACTTATCAATGATTGATATTCATATTGTCAGTCAAATTTTGAAGGAAGCTCGCAAATCTCAATGATAATCCACGGAAACAGGCGGTACAGTCTAATAATGTTTTAAACTATACATTCTGAAAATTGTTCTTCGCTTTTTTATTATCTAGCATTTTTACTTTTTGAAAAAAAAAATGAAAAATTAATAAATTCTTGCACGCATTGGTAAATTACCAGAAAGAAACGCACATGAGTGATATTTGCAATCTGCAAATTGTCCAAATTTTTATCTGACTCTTACTCTTACGATAATTATTTCACGTTGTTTAATGGCAACAACCTACGCGATAAGCCAAAATAAATCTACGTAAATACATCATCCAATCTGACTATATATATATATATATATATATATATATATATATATATATATATATATATATATACATATATATATCGTAATGCTTTCTTAAGTTTCATTATTCTATAAATTCTTAGATAAGGATCTTTATTTTTCTCATAATTTGTGGTATTTTTCTCTGCCTTAATATCGCTATCTCTTCAAAAAGGGCGGAGCTGTTTTTAAAGAATTTAAAATAAATTATCGGTTAATTATTCGCTCGCTATTTTGAGAAGAAGCGAAACAAGTTCACAGTTTTGCTAACTAATTGTACACATCCAACACACGGACATATTTTCTCTATTTATGTTGCACAGATGCAAATCTTCACCAGCATTTATCGTGTCTTTACTGCATCTCGACGCCATTGGGTCTATTTAATACAGAAGCATAATAGCCATTGCTGAATAACAACTGTAACTGATTGATCAGCAATTCATTAATATTTAAGAAGAGCATGTAAAATCCGTCATAAATGACGGAAAATGTATTGTTCGCCAGTGTTCATACTGGTATTTATATAAAATAAAGCATCATTCTATGAAGTTAAACAAAATTGGAAAGAAAACTCTTCAAATTGTAAAGTTTAAAACCTGAAGAAAGATGACATACAACAATATAGAAAATATAAATCGGTAGAAAGGAGAAAGAAATACGAAAATAAATGTCTCACCACCGCATGCCTAGGTGTATCAGAATTTTTGTAGGAATTTTTGACACCCCTAACGCGAAACTGCGAATAAAATATAAAAAACCCGTAATTTCTCCTTTAAAATTGAATTGAATTTTACGAGTTCAGTATTTTTAAATTTTTAAATTTAAAAATCTATAAAAAAAATTTCTTTTAATTCTATTTTTACGATATTTTCAGGGTCAATGTGAAATTTTATGCTCTTCCCAATAAACTGAATATAATATTTTAGATAAACGTTTTTTTTAAATTCTGCTCCCCATTTTGAAATGTCTATTAAAAAGTAAATAATTAATTTACTCACCAAAGTTTTACATATAACAAATTGAAGATCAATACATAATATATTCAAGTTTAAAACAAAAAAGAAGTGTTTTATTTTTAGAAATTTACCTGTAAAGTCTAAAGTTTAAAACCTTTTGTTTTATAATCACGTTGTTTTTTTTTAATGAAACCATTGGTCCTTGCTCCTTTAATTGAAAAAAATTATTGTTTGAATTACATTTTTCGAGAAGTTAAAAGCTTGGAAAGACAGGGGTTCGAATTATTCAATATTTTTCACGAAGTTTCTGACACACCTACCCCATGCCTTACTTGGAAATACGCTTATATATAACTGACCTCTCCATACATGACGACGCCAATTCTGAACAAGTGCGACTCTAGATGTGGTTGCAAATAATCGCATCAACACTACTTTCTCGCTGAAATAGCTTGTAATCTAAATAAAAACAGACAGTACTTCTTTTCTTGGACGCCGTAATTCAAGCCAACTCTTGACTCAAATGTGCCTCTCAGTTGCCAAATGCCCGACTGGCCCTTCTTATCGCAGCTACTTTTTAACATGCAAATTAATGTTATTATATTTTAAATCACAATATATATATGCATATATATAAGAGAAAATAAAAAAAATGTCATCTCCTTATTGAATATACTATTAAATGTATATGCATCAGTATATATTTTAATTTTCACTTCTATATAAGCTCCACCTCAATTTTGAGCTTTGTATTATGCCGATAAATCTCCTTTTAAAGAATCTTTCTAATTTTTACTTATATGTGTGATTATGTGTGTGTATGTTGTGTATATATGTGTATGTATATGTGTAATTGTATGTATTCATATATATGTATGCATATATTTATGCATGTGGATATGTGGATATATATATATGTGTATATATTTAACTTATAATTCTTCACAATTCCTGTGTTTCTTTTAATGACTACTGCTGATAATTTAATTCTAAAGTAATAATTTGTCTATTTCAGTTGACCCCATTATTTGCTTTAAATTTGGCGCCACTTCAACGACATCCTGTCTGGGTCATTTTTACATTGCCATTTCTATTCTAAAAATAACTCAATCACCATTTATTTTTTCTTTACTCATTTTTCTTAAATAAGCCTTGACAGCAGTGTTTTAAAATCTCTTCATTTCTATGCGCAATTTATCTTTCTTTTAATAATATTATTTGAGCTCCTTACTTTTTGTCCTTGCACCCATTTGTTGAATTATTCCACGAAATTCTGCCTTTTGGGTTACTTTGAACCATCTTCCATTAACGCCATTCCTTTTGATTTTACTTGTGGAGATTGAAATTTAATCAACTCTTTTGAGTTTTACCGTTATTGGATATTTTACCCCCACCAGACCATCCATTTACGTGACCTCACCTTTTTCCCCCCCTATTACCTCTGCTTCACTATTTTTTACCAAGTAAGATCTATGACTTACTTCTAGTTTCATTAAATAATTTTGCAAGCAAAATCCGATCACGCATTTTGCTAATCCCTACCCTCTGATGAGAGGAAAGTATTTCTTCGAAACTCCGCGGATTAAGGACTATCCACTTAATTTGTGCTTTCTTTTTAAAATTAAATATGTTTTAACCTCTTTTTCAGAGTGTTTTTAACATGTTTTATTAACTGCTTATTGAAGCAGGCAGAGGAATAGAGAGATTCAGATATGTGTAAGTATGTGTGTAGGAAGTTTGCAATGATTATTTTAATAGTGAGATTTTCGCAATTTTGGACTTGTCGTTCTTCTCATTTTTCTTGATGACATCTTCCTTTTTATTTTGTGTTGCAACACTCTACTTATATTTTCTTAATTAATATTTGGACGTCTCTGAACAAAATACAAAGAAAAAAGGCAATATTTTTGTTACTAGTCTCGAAACGGATGTTAAGATAAGTAATTGCCAGAATAAAAGATGAATAAAGTTATATGAGCGTTAATTAATTCCTTCCTTTTAAATTGTTCTTTGTACAGTCCTTGAATCTCTTCCTAGGCTTATGTTGAGGGCACTTGTTATTTTCCAGCTCCCCATAAAAATTTGCTTTGGTAGCCTACAATCTACAATCTTTCAATGAATAGGCTGGCAAAGCAATATATATATATATATATATATATATATATATATATATATATATATACATGTTTACCAAATAGTTACCTAATAAGTACATACATGTTCATCTGGATGCCTCCTTCAGTCTAGAGGACAAAGGATACACCAAGGGGCAGCCGCCTGTGTTATTGTCGAGCAAGAGTTGCACAATCTTCAACCACACCTCTCCTAAATCGGCACTGCTTGAGCTCAGTGGCAAGGAGAAGTCCTGAACGATTGGAAACAATTCCGAGATAAGCGGAGAGCACATACAGCACCTGGAAGTACCAAATGATCACCAATTTAGTATTGACAAGGTTCAACGTTGCTTAACTTAGGTGATCCATCGGGAACCGGGGTGTTAACGTGATCGTGCCGTACGATGTTTACTTAATACATACATAAATATATACATGCTTACCTAATATATATATATATATATATATATATATATATATATATATATATATATATATATATATATATATAAATGCATACATGTTTATCTCACTTCCAGTATCCTCGGTAAATACATATATGATGGATATTTACCTCATTCCCGATATTCTCGGTAAATACATACATGTTTACATACATATGTATACATGCATCAATACATATATGTTTACCAAATCTATATATCTATAAAAGTGAAATCGTCTGTATGTGTGTCTGTCTGTGTGTTTACATTTCCCACTAAATCACTCTGTCAATTTTCAGTCTACACACTCGAGATTGACATAAGGGGTACTGGGAAAATCTTTGTGATCGGTTTTCGGCCAGTAATTTGCTTGTCAAGGGGTCAAAGTTGAAGATTTAACCTTTGATAACTCTATCAAACTCCTCCGCTAATTTTTTTAGTCTTAACATTTGAAATTTTAGATGTAGATTCTTTGGACATGGATCAAACTTTCTATTTTGATTTAAGCCTAAAACAATAAATGTTAAGGGTAAAAATTAAAATTTGTTTAAAAAGAATTTGACCTCTCAGCCAATTTTTGGTCTAAACATTTGAAATTTTATATAAAGTGTATTCGGACATATGGCAAGTTTTTTCATCAGTTTTTGGCCGAAAATTTGGCTGCTAAGAGTTCAAAGTTGAAAAGACCTATGCGGTCGCTAGCAAACTATTCAGCAAATTTTAGGTCTGAACATTTGAAATTTTACATAAATACATTTTACATAGGGTATTCAGACATACAGCAAGCTTTTTAATCAGATGTTGGGCAAAAATTTGGCTGGCAAGAGGTCAAAGTTGAAAGAGTGGATATTTGCAGACTTTACCAAACTACTCCGCGAATTTTTGTGTCTTAACTTAGAGTTGGGCCCGTTTTTTTAGTCACCCTGTATATGATGCATTAATTCATACTAACATACTAATGCTAGCGTATTAACATCTTCTGATATATCACAGAAATGCATGACAGATGAATGCGGCTTTTCAGATCTATCAATAGAGATATAAAGATTTGCAACATGATTATATTGGATAGTTTGGTTTCCCCCAAGGATCTTTCTAGTTAAAATACTTTCTAAAAAGGTTATCAGTTCTTTACTAGAATGACTATGTAAAGGTTGACAATATTCTAAATGAATGTGTTTCTGTGAAACAAGTTCGAACACATCCAGGTCGTATTTCATACCGTTAACCTGTATACATTCTCACCCCTATAAAGAAACCTTATATATTAAAACACAACTCAGAAACAAGTAGAAATAACGGGGTCCTTGATAAGACCTTAAACTATATCTGATGGTGATGCCCTAGCTTGCGGAATTTGGGGAGTGTGGGGCCACCCTTTAATTGCTATTGCTCCCAAGTCCACTCTGACTCAGAATGGTAGTACCTGTTAGGGACTCAACTATGGGTTAAATAGAAACCGACTTGAAAAAATATATATTCTATTAAAAAAAATTCTTCAAAATCACTGGATTCGGCATTAAATAACCTGAAAAGGGTTGATATGCCGTAAAACAAAAAACAGCCAAACCAACTAGAAATAATGATACTGCTTTTTTAGATAACAAACAGATGCTAAATACTTAATTAGTATAAAAATTGTGCGTGATACCAGAGGTTCTATTCGCACGTGTAAATGTGTTTAGAAAAAGATTGCGATTCCTGTCTCTCAATGAGCAACCCATGCGCTAGAATATTAATATTTCTACTTGTTTATATATCTGCCAAGGTTTAATTCAAGCACGACTGTCGTAGTGACGCAGTGACTATTCTCAATGACATCGCTATCATTCTATCGAATGAGTTGAATGTCACGTGCAGCTTGAACAGCTGTACATGGACAGTAAAATATTGAAAAAGAGTAACCTACATTCTAAATATCGGACATCTTAGCTGTAGCCCTGTGCTTCTCGAGTAAATTGAAATCTATGAGATCTGACCTGGAAAATTGGGATGAAGGTATGAAAGCATTGGTTAGAAAAATGATTCCTAATAAGCTTCGTGACTGTTTGTGCACAACTAAATTAGACGAAAAGCTGAAAAAAGTACGACAAAATCTAGGAAATTCAATGCATACATTAGAAGAAGAGATGGAGTTTGGAGTGGCGACTATGAAGAATGCGCTGAACGAAAACCTTCGTTAATTCTCATACATGAGTCGCAACGAATATCTGCATAGCGAAAGCCAAGAAAAACAGATTTAAGCAAGGCAATAAATCTTCAACAAAGTCAAACAAACTGTGGAACAGGGGATTTATTCCGAGGAAAATTATACATTCTGCAGAACAACCGCCAACGAGTCGATCAGGCTATATAAAAATACATCTAATTCATTTCATAATATTATAAACTGAATTTTATATTTTATTTGTGAATTAAAAATATTTCTTTTAAACTTAATTATTTAGAAATACAGAATATAACATTTGATTTGTTAAATTTAAATAAAAACGTTTTAATTTTAATTAATTCAACAAATATTTTGATTATTAATATTTTTGTTACTTTAATGAGCTTGTTTGGAATCACACAAAAAAATTGGTTCTAAAAATCATGAAACTTTTGTCTTCTCTTTCCTTTATATAACATTTCAGAAAATTAATTAATTAATTTCTTTTTATTAAATATTACTTTCAATAAAAGAATATTCTAAAAAGCGTTAAGATGCACTCGTTAATAACTATTTCTCAGTCAAAAAATCAAATAAATAAATATAAAGTAGAGAAGTTTTTAATGGGAGGAGACTGGAAGCGGTTATTCATTAGTTGAAAAAAAACATAGGTAAGACATATGTTAGAACACATATGTTAGGATAGAACACGATGAATAAATAGGTGCTTATAGATGCTGCCGTTAGGATGTAAGCCAGGAATTGATTAACGTAGGCCGGGTAAACGAACTGAGGTGGTCTGATCTTGTAAGACTCGAAACGTCTACAATCACACACTCTGTCTTGCTAAACATATGACTATAAAACAAATAAATAAAACGAAGTGAACACTACGAAAACACACAAAATACGATCAAAGCAAAACAGAGTCAAAACAAAGAAACAACATTATGTCTAAAAAATGAAGCAAAAATATGCACGGCTATTTCTCATAAATATGGGTTTACAGCTCATAAAAAAGGGATAGTCGACTTTAGAAGATTGATAATGACGTGGGGTAGACGGTGTCTTGGGATATGACACGGATACGTTGCAGCAAACATGAATCTATTTTACTAATGTAAACTTGAAAAGTGACGAAAGAAATAAAGATAGTTGTAATGTTTTGTTATTTAAAACCATTAATATTAATGTTTAAATATTTATACACACACTTTCCTTGGTGCCAAAACACACGTGCTGTTATGCAAGAGAATATGAGAGAGGCCTTTATTTAAAAAAAAAACAAGGCTAGAAAACAATCCAAACAAAAAACTGCATCGTTTCTCCTTCATAGAAACCCTTACAAGTTGGATGTGCTTTTTCATCCTTCTCTGCTAGATAAGTGTTCTTGTAAGTTGTAAAAATTGACGAGTGCAGCACCATCTGTGGAACCTATCAAGATATCACATTCTGTTTTGCTTTTATTCATCCCAACCAAGTCACATTATTATATAGTCACTAAATCAGCGTATACACTGAATGGACATAGTACGTATGTATGTGACGAAGTGTTCATCTGAATGTGTGTACATGTCACTAAATGTCTATGGTGGTTCTTCACTAATTGAACCGTAGCTTATCGTGTTGCAGTCAAGGTGTGTGTTCTTAACATTTTCTTAATGTATAATTAACTCTTTTCTTTAACACTTTTAATCCTGCCGTATCGTTAGTAGTGTCTCTTTTCGTGTGTGTGTGTGTGTCCGTATGAATGTCTCTTTAAGTGTGTGAGTGAGTCGATAGTTAACATAAACACATTTATTCGAAGACGTACCTGGTTTCTGCCGGTCAGCCTCTGGAAGATTTTCAGCAGTTCTTTAGGAAGAGGAATTTTGTATAAATGAAGACGTTTCAACAGAGACACAAAGACGCTGTGTATTTTTATGTAGTTTATTCACTCCCAGGCATGACATCTAGCAGAGGAGTGATCGCTGGTCTTTCCTTGGGTAGTTAATGCTTATACGTCCCACGTCTAAGACACCCCCCTCCTCGAGAGGAGACCCCTTTCAGATAATCTTCTGCAATTCTTTTGACTAGAGGGGTAGATATTTAGATTGGTGCCCACATCACCAATATTTGTACACAAGGTATGATGGTGGAAATCAAAGCAGGCTCTCCTAAAGGAGAGGCACTCTTGCAATTACAAAAATTGTTCGAGTATCCCCATCGCTGGATGGCAAGGCCTTAGAGGGTGAACCTTCAGGGTGAAACTCAAGCGGTGTACCTCAGTCCGTCAAGTACATGGCCGATTCCCAGCCTCGCACCTGTCGGGCTATCGTCAAGAACGGATTCTTGACGAGCACTCTACCTAGTCTCCCTGCAGCTGAATCCGCTAGGAGACATCCCCCATTAGGACTAATAAAGGGATGGTCTCTCACAGTTGGGAGATTCTATTTATAAATGATGCTGCTAGGAACTGAAAAATCAAATTAATTCACGTTCAGCTACCAACCAATCAGAAACCAGAATTGCTCCATAAAAAATCAAATCTTTTCTTTAGCAACCTCGCATGTGTTTTTTCGTGTCAACACAGGAAGAATCTTTTGCTCTGTAGCTTCCAACTCAAGAACTGTCTACTGAGAACCAGTCACCTCCAGGACTTGTATAGAACAACTAACCATCGGAAACTGGTCTGAAACTAAACATGGCTTACAACTCAAGAGCTGACGCCCTCAATCCAACTCATCTATTTTCCAGCTAACCTGATCAGGTAGACAGATAGATAGATCGATAATACACATAGATCGACAGACAAATAAATAACAAATAATTCCTTGCGTTCTCAACTACATAACAACATTCCCATAGTGTTATCAATAGGGCTATGACAACAGCATATTGTTTTCGTTGTTTTGACTCTCGAGTATATATTCGACACAGTTAGACACAGTTAATCAACCGAGAACCACACCACTCTATATAAAAGCATATAAGATAACGGATACCCACTCGAGAGTCGAAATAATGAAAAAAATGTGCTGTTGTCCTAGCCCTTGTGATTAGGGATACCGTGATTAGGAAGCCGACTTATAAGGGGCATCCTAAGTTGAAAGTTGTACAGCAAGTTGTTCATATTACATTTAAATTTCTTGGTGTTGGTACAGTCGAAGAAACAAAGAGACGGGAAGGAATTCACTAAACGAGCCGTGAGACCAAAGAAGCTATCAGAGTAAAAAAAAAAAAAAAAAAAAATTCGGCGTCTGTGAGTCTCTATATTGAAGGCGTGCACATTTGCTTCTAATCGTAAAAATATAACCCATAGACTAATTCTAGATTAAAATGGATAGTAATCATCAAGGCTATTTAGAAAAAAATATGAAACATAGAAAATTTGATGTCATGAAAACTGACGAACGTAATTATAACTTTAAGATATTCCAGACATCTATCAACAAAACACTTTACATACGATAACGTTAATTTATTAATTAAAACTATTTGTGTAATGTATAGGCATTGGATATTCCGGTGCAATTGTGTTTATCTAACTTGCTGATATATTAATACACTTTCTAATCCTTCTATTTAGGCCTATTTTAAATATGTTGTTCTACGAGACGAAATACTACAAAATATACGGTATAATATCGCCAACACACCCGTTCCCGTTCGATCACCAAAGTAAAATATCGTTGAGCATACTCCGTACTAATATGGGTGACCTTTTTGAAATTGCAGGTGCTGTATGTGCCCCCCGCTTATCTCTGCATGATTTCCAGTCGTTCTAGACTTCGGCTTGCTACCGGAATCAAGCACTACCGACTTAGAAGAGGTGTGGTTGGAATTACACAACACATGCTTCACAATTCAGTTTGTGTCATCCAGCATCCCTCCAGAATTATCAGACGGCCAGCATAATTATGACGGATAGAATATCTATCCGCAATAAAATACTAAAGTAAATGTCATGCATTTTCTCTAGAATTTTAGTAATAAAAAAAAATTAACAATGACTTCATTGTAAATTCTCAGTTTAACATTTTATTCTCATACAATAATCAAGTTAAAAAGATATAGACAAAGTAATTATCCGAAATCGATTAGACAAACTCTAAAACGTTTAAAAATATTACTACATAACATTTTTATCAAAGCTTTAAATAAAGTCAATAATTAAAATGGCGAAACTTGCAATCTTATATTATTGTTATATCTGACGCTCCGTTTTTCTTTTCTTTTTACTATTTTTCACTCTAAAAATGACACACTGTGATTTAAAACGTAAGAGGCTAGTATTTGGGAACATGTCCAACATGGAAAACTGAGCAGCGAGATGTCTTTTTACATTAGATTTATATTTATGCAGGTTAGGAAAGTTACGGAAAACATCAAGCAGGAAGCTAATTCCAAAGTCTAACTGTCCGATGGAAGAAAATATAAGAAGTAGAAGATTTTCCGGCATCTTGGGGCTTCAACAGTGAAGAGGTACAATCTTGCTACTTGTCGGGAGTATGCATGTGAAGGGGGGACATACATGCTATGAGTTCATCAGATCACATTCTATTAAAGTACTTTGTAAAACAGGAACAGAAATGCAACATTGCGGCTATGGAACAGAGGTTAGAACTTAGCCGATAATGCGGGACCTATTAGATTCGAGAGTTTTCTGTGAGAAACCTAGTGAGAAATACACCAGTTCAGATAACTTTACACCTATGATATATATCCTAATTTTATATATTAATAAGGACCTAAAGGAGATAGAGTAATTAAATGGACTTATGATGAAACCCAATAGTTCAGAAGAGAAGATAATATTTACTCGAACATGATTCCAGATGAGAGGATTTGAACCCCGCACAGCAAAAAAACAAAAAACAAAAAAACAAAAACAAAAAAAACATACATACATCAAATAAAAAAACAACTGCTGTGACTTGTCTTTTTGATCTTGCCTTTGAACTGGAGAAGTAAGTAGAAAAGGTGTTCACATTCGGGATACAGGTAGAAAAAATTGTTTTTGCAGAAGAATGCGATTAGTTAGTAGCTAGAAACTTGACAATCCTCCACCCACACCCAGAAAAACAAACAAGAAAACACCACAAATCATTTATAGCAACAGTAACACCTGTTAGTCTTTAAACTTACACTTTTTTCTGGATGTAGCAGGTACAAGGTCAACCGGATGGTAGCGATTAAAGTTTAGAAATATGCCGTCTTGAATTTTTATTTCAGATCACAATAATAAAAATAGAATTGCTTGATGCCTGAAAAAAAAGAATAAAAGTAAATAGATACTGTATTGATTGATTTGATTGTTCTATGGCCATTCCCTATTTTATTGGCCGGTATAGCTTAATAAGTAAATGCTACACATAGATATATGAGATTTAATCCAATTGTTGGCCCACATTTTAAAAAATAAATAAATAAATAAATAAATTACTTTCGTCATTCTAATTTACTCATAATTTTCTCTTATCATAGCAGTTATTTTTCCTTTGATTACTAAGTTCTACACGGCAATTTTCCTGACAATAATGAGTTATTTGATTATCAAAATTAGTGTTTATCACTCACAAAGATGTTTACGTAAAATCTACTTTAGGACCACATAGCGTATTAAAGAAATATTACTTACTAGCAGCTGCGCCACGACAGAGTCAAACACAAAATCGAGTACACTCAACATCAAGTACACTCAACATCGCCTTACTATCAACGCTTACCCTGTGAACTCGGAGTATGAGCAATTCCCGTATGCACAAAACAAAATCACTGAAAAAAACAAAAATACCCTAAGGGTAAGGATAATGAGTAAACGTTGGATAAAATGATGGTTAAAATAATTACGAACTTGCCAGGATTCGAACCTGAAATCTTCTGATCCGTAGTCAGACGGGTTATCCATTGCATCACAAGTCCTGTCCGTATGCCGAAAGATGTTACCGCTACGGTATAAAGACAGTGCTAAATTCCGTTGACATGGGCAGGTAACTTTTTTCGATAATTACACGAAACGGTCCCAAAACCCCTATTTCGGGCTTCTTGTGTGACTCGGCGTTCTTCGTTACTAACCATTTATAGATAAGGACAATCTCGGGACTCACACCTTTCAGGGAAAATAGAATTGTTTTCAATTCGGTGCATCTGTTCGACGTTTTATTGGTATATATATATATATATATATATATATATATATATATATATACATATATATATGTATATATATATATATATGTATATATACGAATAAATGAACATTTAGAATTTTATAAATAGTATAGATTGTTTGTTTTGAAGGAAAATAGATATGGCGGAAATGTCATTTTATGCTGAAAAAATAACATTTAAAAAGTATTTATTTTAATTATTTCATGACTTAAAGTGTAAGAGTTACGGTAAAAATTGATCATTATACTCTGCTAATTAATAATTGTAACAGTTCATATTTTGGTCAAACTAAAAATATCAACAGTAAAGGGCAGAAAATACATCTCTTTTACTCCCATAACTGAGTCTAAATCCAAATAGGAATACGAAAAATAAATAGAAATACAAGGAAAGAAAACCTGCAATGTGGTGTAATGGAGTCATAAAAGTTCATTTATAATCTACATTACTGTTTTAAGTCATTTTCGCCCTGAAATGTTCGTGACATTAAATATTTTCATCAAAACACATACACACTCACAATTAATCTTCATGAAATTTCGAAATAAATAAGGTTTTACAAAACATTTTAAAATTGGCATTTGGCTCTAAAGTGTTGATCAGTTTACGTTAAAATAATTGTTCAATCATTTTAAACCCATATATGTGTGTATGGTTTTTAACATGTAATCCCATTTTGCTCTTTCGGCTAGCACACAGCTTCAATAATATTGATAAAAATGATTTTAGGTACTTTTCAACTTAGACTACTAAATAAAGCTACAATAGAAATATGCAAACAAGAATCACAAGAATTGGAAAGGCAAAAAAAAGATAAGGTGCATCGCCTGGTAATTGGTCGACTTCTAAGGAAAGAATTTTATTTTCTACTATTCACGGTTATTTACTAAGAAAAAAAATGAGGATTTGGAGCAAAAGATACTTTCGCCGACATCTTACAGCTTATCAAAATTCCTCGATATACTTTCGATCTAGTCAAAGTTGATGATGTTGGCTAACGCATAGTTACTAAAATTAAATGTCATTGCATTCTTAGACCTAGTATTGATATAACATATCTTCATTGATATATGTAAAATAAATAAAGCAAATACAAGAGTTGACACAAATGCATTAGTGAAATAATATAAAAAAATATTGTTTGTATTAGGATTCATATGACAATCAGAAATAGATTCGTATACATGAACGTATTGAATTCAATGTAGACAAAATGCTAAAAATAAACAAAGAGACCAAAACAGCACTTGATTTTCACAAAGCAGATAGAATATAAAAGTGGATATTTCACGTATAGGATTATTCTCAATAATGGGTCAATAGTGTTGTTATTGAAGAGGAAGTGACTGGTATATCGACTAGACAACAATAACACGAATACAGATTGGAAGGCTTGATTTGTAATACTTCTGAAGAAGAAAATAATATAAATTTTGCTTTAAGACTTATTTAGATTTAGGGATTTAAGCTCAATGGAGGGGCGCCGAGAATGCTGGTCCTTGAATGTCGGTTGGACTACTTTTATAATGAAACAATCTGGCTTTTTAAGAGATCAAAGTCGAATGAATTCCAAAGTTCTCTAGTCCAAAATATAATTATATGTTTTTATTCAGAATATTGTATACACAAATGACATGCGCACAAACGAGTTTGGTAATTTCATTTTGGATGCCGATGTGTATACATTGGTCGCTACCGGCAGTTTCAAAGATTTGATCTCCTTTGTATTGATGCGATCAAGATGCTTGAAGGTGTACATCTGAGTGAGAAAAAAAAAGCGATGTGCCATCATTTGATTAACAAATACAACTTAATTATAATTTATCGTCAATACGCATAAATAATTTAATTTCTCACATCCAAATTTTACATGGATGGAAGAGAGAGCTCCTTTTATAATGGCGATAAGGGACATAAAATGGCTACCATTGTAATTAGTAATGTCCATTACCTGTTCGAATTTTGTTCACGCCTCAAATGACTTTTGTCTAATTAACTTGTATTGGATTAATAGGTTGTCAGAGTTCATACGACAAGCAATTTAATAATTGTTTAGACAACATCTGGTCTACAGCACTAGTAAAATATGTTCTTTTAACGCTTTTATAGCAACTTTCTCAATGAACCACCTAACTTTCACTTATATGACCCATTATACTAGCGCAATCTGCAGCATTCATTTTCTTTTCTTATTTGTGCAGATCTTACCACCTTTGTGCCTCTATGGTAAAATTGCCAACATGACTTCGCAGGATTTTACTTGTGGTCTAATAGTCCGCCTCGTTAGCACTTCAGCAATGATCATTGTGTTTACATGCGTCTTCCCTCTTAATGTGTCAGACATACCGATTCACGCATTGAATCGATGTTGACATGCAACTTTGGTTACTCTCGTTGCATAGTTCACCCAGAAAGAATTGTTTCGGCGGAAACTTGTTTTTGCATCGAGGTTGTTCATGAGGGCAATGATGAGACTTTTCATGGCAGTGATAAGTTAAGTTATTCCCACGACTAGATTCAGGTTCTTCATCATCATGTCCACCAAACATATGTTGCAGGAAATTATGTACAGGTTCCTTGCATAGTATGTAAGACGTCTATGATTTTTAGTTAAATAACGAAGTAAATTGGCAAGTTTACGTGAATTGACTATGTTATTATTGTCTTTAGTGTGTATTTTTTTATCGTATTTAGCATGACGTGATGTGGATATATTAACGATTTAAGTGAATTTGCTATATTTGATTTATTATAATTTGATTGTAAGTTGCTTATAAACTGCGCGTAAGAAAAAAAAACATTTTATTAATCCTGTTTAAAAACATTTTATTAATCCTGTTTTATTTTTAAATGTTGTGATATTTTTTTTTAGAAATTAACATTTTTTAGAGATGTCGACAACTGGTATGGTGTAGTCGGATTCATTTTACATATGTAAAAAAAATAAACGGTTCAACGGAAGTTATATTTGCGGTGATTTCTATATTGTGTATATTATAGAACGCAAGAGTATGTCATCTATGCATCTACGGTAGCGGACGTTTACTGCCATTCTTTATTTAAAAAGATCGACTTGTCAAAATTTCGGGATTAAACATGATAATGGCCAATTATGTAGAACTTGTATTTGGAATGTTTGTTATGTGAATGTAAATATATATCATGGTATTTATACTAATAATGTATTCTATAGAGAGGGATGAAGTGGAAAACTTTGCTAGTAAATTTAGGCATTTATTAATTGGTATATGAGTATATAAAAAGGCGCATCTAAGCTATTCATGATTCATTTAAATTTGTGGAGATCCTCAGATTTTTCCGGACTGAAGAATTCATACCAAATCGGAGGATAATAATTTAGCAATGGGATATCTTATAAGTGGCTTTTCTTATACTGGATATGATCGGTCGCTATTCCGTGCACAAATAAAATCCTCAGACATACGTAATTAGTAATTAATTAGAATCAACAGTTTTTATGTAAACGAAAAACTAATGAATTCCTAAAACAAACAAACAAAAAACAAAAACTGTGACGATCCTAATATATGTAATGTTGTATACTAGCAGTTGTTTGTGTTGTTTTAAAAATATATACTTTTGCATATTTTTATGTGCGTTTTCTTCTTGTTATGTGCCCATGCGCATGCGTAATGAGAATGATGTACGTTAATCGCGAATGTATTCATGCTATGCTGCGTCAAGTTGCGTTATGTCTTTGGTCTCGCGTTCAAAGAAATGATTATCAGATCTATTTATCTTCCTATTTACAAATGCAGATATTATCAACATTCAGGTGAGTTGAGGAGACGCGAAGACAAGAGAGAATACTGGAAGCGCAATGCTAATATACAAAGATCAGAGGAATAAAACTGAGATAAAGAGGAGAAAATAAAGAAATAAAGAGAGGAAAAAGAAATCACTGATCCTAAAAGAATTCAGTGTCTATTGGGAGTGATATGAATTATGGAAAGGCGAAAAATATGTTAAGAATATTGCACACGAATTAAAAAAAAAGGAGAAAAAGGCGAATGTTTGCTTACTAAGATAATAAACGAATACAATAAAATAATGCATTAAAAACGAACAGAAGAAGAATAAAAGTGTAGAATGACAGAAAAATGCAATAACGTAACAAAATAATAAAGTCATAGCGAGGAAGAGTGAGGAGGGGCTAATGGATTAACAACCAGACCTGACAACCTTGGTGGGCAATGTTCGATTCCAGTTCTTTCCACAAAAACACTTTCACTTTGAAAATTAGAAACCTTCAGGTTGTCCCTTCGGTAAATACCCAATGTTCTTCTTTAAATAATTCTAACTAAAAAGATATAAAAAAAAATTCAATGTCAAAAATAGAATTTTCTGATTCACAAGAAATGAATAAACGAATCAATCGTAAGTAGAGTAATAGAATTTAATAATAGACTATAATCATAGAATTTATTAATAGAATTTAATAATAGAATTTAATAAAAGAAGTTAATAATAGAATTTAATAATAGAATTTACTAATAGAATTCAATAATAGAATTTAATAAAAGAAGTTAATAATAGAATTTAATAATAGAATTTATTAATATAATTTAATAAAAGAAGTTAATAATAGAATTTAATAATAGAATTTATTAATATAATTTAATAAAAGAAGTTAATAATAGATTTTAATAACAGAATTTATTAATAGAATTTAATAAAAGAAGTTAATAACAGAATTTAATAATAGGATATATTAATAGAATTTAATAATAGAATTTAATAATAAAATTTAATAATAAAATTTAATAAAAGAATCAAGTAACAGACCAAAGAAATCGAATTTAATAAAATAATTTAATAAAACAATTTAATAATAGACTTTAATAACAGAATTAAATAATAGAATTCATTAATAAAATTTAATAATAGAATTTAATAATAGAATTTAGTAATAGAATTTATTAACAGAATATAATAATAGAATTTAATAAAAGAAGTTAATAATAGAATTTAATAATAAAATTTTTAAAAGAATTAAATAAAATAAGGTAATAATAGAATTTAATAGTAGAATGTATTAATAGAATTTAATAAAAGAAGTTAATAATAGAATTTAACAATTAAATTTTATAATAGAATTAAATAAAAGTAGTTAATAATAGAATTTAATAATAGAATTTAATAATAGAATTTAAAAATAGAATTTTGATAACAGAATTAATAATACAATTAAATAAAAGAATTAAGTAATAGAATAAAGTAATCTAATTCAATAAAAGAATTTAATAGCAGAATGTAATAATAGAATTTAAGAATAGAATTTAAACCTAGAATTTAATAATAAAATTTAATAAATGAATTTTATAACAGAATTTAATAATAGAATTTAGTAATATTATTTAATAATAGGACTTAATTATATAAGTTATTCAAAGAATTTAATAATAGAACTTAGTAATAGAATTTAGTAATAGAATTTAATACTAGAATTTAATAATAGAATTTAGTAATATACTTTAGTAATAGAATTTAATAATAGAATTTAGTTATATAATTTAGTAATAGAATTTAATAATAGAATTTAATAATAGAATTTAATGACAGAATTTAGTAATAGAATTTAGTAATAGAATTTAATAACAGAATTTAATAATAGAAATTAGTGATAAAACGTAATAATAGAATTTAATAATATAATTCAGTAATAGAATTTTGTAATAGAATTTAATAATAGAATTTAGTAATAGAATTTAGTAATATGATTTCCTAATAGAACTTAATAGAATTTAGTAATAGAATTTAGTAATAGAATTAAGTAATAGAATTTAGTAATAGAATTTAATAATAGAATTTAATAATAGGATTTAATAATAGAATTTACTGATAGAATTTAGTAATATAATTTAGAAATAGAATTTAGTAATAGAATTTAGTAAAAGAATTTAATAATAGAATTTAGTAATAGAATTTAATACAAGAACTTAATAATAGGATTTAATAATAGAATTTCATAATAGAATTTAGTAATAGAATTTAATAATAGAATTTAATTATAAAATGTAATAAAATAATTTAGTAATAGAATTTAGTAAAAGAATTTAATAATAGAATTTATGAATAGAATTTAGTAATGGAATTTAATAATAGAATTTAGTAATTGAATTCACTAATAGAATTTTGTAATAGAATTTAATAATAGAATTTAGTAATAGAATTTAGTAGTAGAATTTTGAAATAGATTTTAGAAAAATAATAGAACAAAAAAGAATGGGGAAATTAATATATAAAATAGTAAAAACAACAACAAAAGATAAGGCCAGAAGACCAGACGTTGTATGAATAAAAGAATTATAAATAGATAAGCAATGGTAGAAAGCAAAGAAGGGCAGAGAAGAAAGGAAAGAGGAAGATAAAGGAAAATATATAAACAGAGCGTAGATTAAAATAAAGAAAACTCAAATAAAAAGAGAATGACCGAATCAAAGAATTAAAGAATTACGTTAGACAAAAGAGCGAGAGAATGGATAAAGCATAATAGTGTAAGAAACTGAATTGATAAAGTAGTGAAATCAAAGAAGAATAGAATAAAATAATTAGAGAATGAACCATGAATGGGGGGGGTGCAAAAGAATGAAACAAAGAAAGATGAGTAATAGAAGAAATAGAAATAGTATAAGAGCATTACGGGAATAAAAGAGAAAGAGAGAGAGAAAGAGAGAGAGAGTAAAAAGAGAGAGTAAGATGAGATGTAAAATGTAAACGTAAAATAGAAAAAAACGAAAAAAAGAAGGAAAAAAGAATAAAAGACAAATAAAGAAGAAGAGATAACAACTTGACGACATTAATCATAACAGAGTTCAAGAATCTATAAATTACTTCAGAACAATGTGCTTCACTCATTAGTAGTCTGATGAGGTTGTGACGAGAAATAGAGTTACTTATACCGCATAGAATTTTTCTTCATTGATGGCTATCCAAATATAGAGGCATGTAATGTTGATGACATGTTGACATGAAGTGAACACTCTTACAAATATTCTAATGATTATTCTATGTTCTTTTTGAACCAGTCACTACTTACGATAGCGCGAAAACATGTGCTTAAATAATTAAGTATCCATCTTACTCTTTATGTACGACGAATTAAGGTACGACAATGCAAACAACTGGCTCCTATTGATTCTCTCTTTGTGCACGTTATTCGAGCAACTTGTTAAACCAGAAAATCCGGCAAGACACTGGCTGTGTTGATTTTCGATTTAAACAATCTCGGCACTAAACAGATTTACTCACAATATTCTACCATAAAGATTATATGAACTCGAAAGTTTATTTTTAACTCTCTCTACCGTGATAGAAAGCTACTAACGCCCGAAAGTATCCTGTACCTCTATAAGGCCACAATTCACCCATGTATGCAGTACTGTTGTCACATTTTGGCTGGTGCATCTGCTACTTGTCTCTCACTCCTTGACAAGGTTCAAAAGAGAGTCGCTAACCTGATAGGTCCTGAACTGTCATCTAGGCTTTAGCCTCTGTCCCATCGACGAAATGTTGCATCCCTCTGACTGATCTACAAGTATTTCAATGGTGAATGTTCTGACAAATTACGAGCACTTGTACCCCCTAGACGTGAATACCCCCGACAAACCCGACAGCCAGCTAAATTCCACCCCTTCACAGTAGAAATCCCTAGGTGTAAGAAAGCCTTCTACTCTAATAGTTTCTTCCCAGAACTGCTAGATTTTGGAACTCCCTTTCGGGATTCTGCTTTCCCAACTGTACTAACATGCAGAAGTTCAACTGTAATTTGAACAGACATCTTGCTACTCATCTCCCTTCATAATATCCCCGCAACCTATGTCCCCGATAGTAGGCCACTACTTCAAAGTGACACTGTGACTTGTTTGGGGTGAAAATTGAATTAAAAAAAATCAAAAGTCAGAAATAATCTCTCGATTTTATTTAAAGCCTCAAATAAAAATCGTTTTTGCTATGATAAAAATATGCAAATAATGAAATTAGAATTGCTTTTATAGCAGTTATCTGGTATTCTTATTTCAGGAACAATAAGAAACAAACTAGTTTAATTTCAACGGAGTAACATACTATTAATGTTTTATACCTAAATTGCACGAATAGAGAATCGGCAAAAGCCAATTATCGTGCCTTGTCGTATGTAGATAAATCCTCGCAACTTTATGAGCGTCATCTTCTGTCTTTTTCACTTATTGTTTCCAATCCTGCCGTAGCGGTGATCATCGTCTAACTGACAATCGCTTTACCCATTATCCTCGAGTGACACTTAGACCTTGATGAATAGTGACCCCTCAATAAACAAGAAAGAAAAAAAAACTATCTTACATTAGGAGGATGTAGTTAAAATTATGTACGTCGCCGCCGCAAGGCACGGTGGACGTTGGTATGAAAGTGCAGACAAAAATGTATTTTATTTTAAAAATTGAATCCTTAGTTTAGGGAAGTGTGACCACTGGAACAAAAACGTTACGAAATGCTATTAAACTCTGTTGATTTGAATTTGCTTCCATGTTTAATTTCATAATTACAGATTGGGCCTTAGCGTAAAATAACTTGTCTAGTTTTGTAATATCGTCTATTTGGACGTATAAAAGATGCGGTGATTTTACTTGGTTTTATCCTCATTCATGATCGTACTATGATTGTATACTTCTGCCACATCTGGGGAGTTGCCGCACAGGATACTCCTTACTGGGGAGTTGCCGCACAGGGTACTTTATATATAAAATCGACTTCGATATCTAGCGAGGTTATCTTCTCGTCTCTACATCTACTTTTCCACAGAAGAGATTCTATAGTCTCTCTCTCTCTCTCTCTCTCTCTCTCTCTCTTTCTCTACTATACTCTATCGTTATTTCCAAAGAAGATGCTCAACTCAGCTTTAATCTCCTTACGGAACATACACAGTAAGTAATGTCAAGTCTGTAGATAAAAATTCTTTGAGTATACGTGTCCTCATACATTTTCACTTTTATAGAGATATAGATAACAACACAAAATGAAATTGAAAGTTGAAAATTATTTAATAATAACAGAAAGTATAATGGCAACTTGCTTTTATTGTTTTTGTTAACAAGTTATTACAAATCGTCGAGTAGAGCGAGAAATCAAAAAACAAAAAACAAAACAAAACAAAAAATCAGGTGGTCGTTACTGGAGTCTGAGGGACAAGTCTTCCCAAATCACTAATGCACAATGCCTCTTTAGATAAGCTCTGTAGCTCATTTTTCTTTCTCTTAACAGTTGTTTATCGTGAGTTTTGGCTTATATCGGTAATAATAATAATAATAATAATAATAATAATAATAATAATAACCTTTGTATGTTTTTAGTTGGAATTTTCCCCTTGAACATCAGGTTAATTCCTTTGACTTTAGACATTCAAGCTGTATTAACACTATCGGCGTTCCTAACAGGCAAGCTTTTTGCAAAATTGTAAAAGACATTGTCTTGTCAATCTGATTAAGCCATTTATGGTGGCCTTTTTTTGTTATGTTCCCAAGCTTCTCAATTACAATGGGAATCACCTTGACTGTCCCACAGTTGGAGGTGTTATTGCTATTGCTGTTACTACTACTACTACTACTACTACTACTACTACTACTACTACTACTACTACTACTACAACACCTGTCCAGCGTTTCTGTGAGTCACTTTAGTTAGATGAAAAAAGAGAAAAAAATGCATGTTTCGTCTTTGCTTAATTTCCCAATCCTTGTTAATACACATTATTTTTAGATGTTCCAGTTGACGTACAGAGATAGAGATTGTCTGCAGAACACGCTAACATAATTCTCTATGTGAGAAGCAATCAGTGAGTAGATGCAAATTACACAATTGTAAAAATTGTTCCTGAGCTTTTTGATGGTGATTGCAAACACCGATCGAATTGGAAAGTGCAATCACTTAAATTGATATGGCATATCCGTTGTAATCATTCTATGCACGTTTGTTGATGGCTGTTCATTCTAAGTTTGATTGGCAACTATACATCGCACTGCTTATACTCTACGAATACGATGACCTAAGTTTGATAGCCTGCAGGGCATTTTAACTAAGGGAAAGACAATAAAATTCTAAACTCTTGATATTTATTAAAGACAAAAAGGAAAAGTATAGATCGGTTTTAATATTGACATGTGTGCGAGAAACCACTTAACAATGTTAAATTAATAAATTAAACTGATCATTTTTGCATTAAATTTTTGCTGCTTACCGGAAATAAATTGTTGGTAAAATGAAAAGAAAACTTTTTAAAAAACGTCTGTTGCTTAAACCTACCGAAATCCAGGCTACAGAACTAGAGTCACAGGTTTAAAGCTATCACAGAAGAGCACCTGTAAGTTTGAATCGGAATGTTAAAAAAAATATTCATTAAACAATCAATATTGAGTGGGAAATCGATAATTGATTAAAAACGGGGAAAATAATGAAAACATGTTAGAAGATAAATTAAAAAGAGAATAGTTTAACAAATTGTTGTTTTTGTTTTGTGCAAGTTCAGAATTGCACTCAAAGCGGTAATTAAAAGTAAAGAAAATATAGAAAAATCTGTAGAATGTATAGCCCAGTCACAGAACGAAGATAAAAAAAAAATTACATAATTTGATCAACTTTTTTATATTATTCAAGTAAATCAAATTTTACGGATAAGCGAGTCTGCCTTGAAGAAATTCGATCAAATGATTAAGTAGATGCTAACTCAATTTGAAGTGTAATCAGTCGTCAAATCGCTAAAAGTCGTAATTTCCTATTTTCTTAGTAAATAAATCTACTTGATCAATTTATGCATTTTTGGAATATGACAATTTCGTTCCGTGATGAGTGTGTACATCATAAAGATTTTTATGCATCTCTATTTTTTAATAAGTGCAATTATGAACTTGCATCATTTTCATACAAATAAATATGCTTATTTTTGCCCATTTTTTGAAGCAAACATATTACATTCAAATATAATAAATGAGAATATCCGCAGACGGGTTTTATCAAATAAATGTTTGCGTTTTTAATGTTAAAATTGTTTTAATATGCCATATTACGTTAGTATGGTAAATTAAAATACTTAAATGAACATATTTATTTAAAAAATAAATTATATGTGATACATTCTGAAATTTATGTCAACATATTTACAAAAAACAGTTTACGCATATTCTGCAGTCATTCGATACTGTAAAAATGTGTCATGTTCATATGGATTAAAAAATATATGCGATACATACATAAAATTATTTATGATTATTAAAAATGGATAGAATCCGCCGATATGAAATTTAAAATGGAAATTAAACCTTTATATATATAGGCTTTCTCAAGAGGGATCGTCAATAACGGAAGGGTAGAATGTTTAGAGCTATATATACTAATAAGGAGGAGTCTTTATGTAAATTAAACATTTATATATATATATATATATATATATATATATATATATATATATATATATATATAGCTTTAAGTAAAAGAGAAAAGAGAAAGATCAATTCCACTCTTCTGATGAGAAGCGTTAGGCTTCGAAATGCCCTGGCATAAAGAGTCCCTTCTATCCCCCAAATTTTGCCTGTATTCCATTATTCAATAAATGATCCATTCTTTATCTACCTATATATAGTTTTGTGTCTTCATTTAATTCTCTTGTTGTCCTATAATATATATATATATATATATATATATATATATATATATATATATATATATAGTTTATGACGATTGTCATAAAAATTACATAAAGACTCCCCCTATTACTATATATGGCCTTAAACATTCAACCCTCTCGTCATTGACCATATCTCTTGAGAAAGCCCTCATGAGTCGGGCGAAATATCGAGCCTCTAGGTCTCTCCGCTTTTATTTTAATTTTATAAAAGTAAATGAACAGATTTAATTAAAAAACAGTTTCTTATTTAATTCCTTTGCAAGTATTATTGCGTTTCCTTTTTGTTGTGTAGTTTTAAAGTTTATAGTTTGTTTTATTAATGTTATAACTTAAATAGTTGAAAAAAGATTTCTTGTGGAAAAAGTAGTTTTTTTCTTTTCTTACAATTTCTCGAATATTTTATTTAATTGAAAATTAAATTTTGTTTTCAATTATCATAGAATTTTCCTGTTTTATTTTTTAAAAAATCTATTGTTTTGTAATGTTAAAACGTAAACAGGGGCAAAAAAATATTCATTATTTTTATTTTGTTGTTATTGCTATCAATGTTTTAAACGTTGGAGCAGCGTTTGTTTTATAAAATTCTCGTATGCAAACATAAATTAATATTTTCTCAAGGGCCAAAGTGTGCATCCTAAACCATTAAAGTGTGCATCCTAAACAATTGAAGTGTGCATCCTAAACCATTAAAAAATTGTTAAATTAATACATTATGCACATTTTGTTTACGCGAGAGATACTGTTTTATCGACAATAAATTGATGAAAGAAAAAGTTACCAAATAAGCAAAAATAATAAACAAAAACTTTTTAAAGAATGTTTGTAGTTGAAGGCCATCAAAACAGAAACTCTTTAAAGAAAAAGGTGGGGGAACAAAGCGTGAAAACGTGTTGTGTTCCTTATAGATTGTCTCGAATAACATCGACTGCGAAAAATGTTCTTAATATTGTAATAAGTTTTATATTAAGTATATAAAACACGCGATTAAAATGATATTGCAAAATTTCAAAGCAATCGTTATAGTAGTTTTGATTTTTTAGATTATTGATTAGTAACAATGAAACAAGTATATATTTTTTAATTTATTATTATTATTATTATTATTATTGTTATTATTATTATTGTTTTTGTTATTGTTATTATTGTTATTATTATTGTTATTGTTATTTATTATTATTATTGTTATTATTATTGTTATTGTTATTATTGTTATTATTATTGTTATTGTTATTATTGTTATTGTTATTTATTATTATTATTGTTATTGTTATTTATTATTATTATTATTGTTATTATTATTGTTATTGTTACTATTGTTGTTATTATTATTGTTATTGTTATTATTGTTGTTATTGTTATTATTGTAATTATTATTGTTATTGTTATTATTATTATTATTATTATTATTATTGTTATTGTTGTTATTATTATTATTGTTATCATTATTGTTATTATTATTGTTGTTATTGTCATTATTGTTGTTATTGTTATTATTGTTATTATTATTGTTATTGTTATTATTGTGGTTATTGTTATTATTATTATTGTTATTATTGTGGTTATTGTTATTATTATTATTGTTATTATTGTTGTTATTGTTATTATTATTATTATTATTATTATTGTTATTATTATTATTGTTATTTTTATTGTTATTATTATTATTTTTATTATTATTGTTATTGTTATTATTGTTATTATTATTGTTATTGTGTTATATAGACCCCAGGTTCGGTTTTTGTATCGCTGATGCAAACTGGTTCACGGGCACCAAAATATGTATATGTTACATATAGGGGGTTCATTAAAAGAGAGTCTTAGAGATAATGAGATGTTGTTGTAAGAGACTTAGAGAGATTGTTCATTTTATGAAGATTCATATATATTAAAAATATGTTCATTCTTAGATGTGTAGAATGGAAGAAGAATAATCTCTTAGAGTGAGGAGATAGTGTTCAGACAGTCTTAGTATAGATATGAGATGTAGATTCACATTGTGGATATGAGATGTGTATGTCACGACATTTTATAACACAGACATATAATAACAATTCACTTAACCTTTTTGTAAGAATCACAAACACAAGACGACGTTTTATCAAAACACATAATGGGTTTATTTCTTCACACGACCGGCCGTGGTTTTCATCATCAAGAATTCAAAGCTTCACATTTTAGTTTCAAAGTGATCGTCTCGCTTCCTAGACGTTCGAATTCCCAGACCCTCTCTGAGTTTCTCACTGACTGTGACTAACTAACTAACTCTCACTTCGTATATTGAGACATCCATGCATGTCTGGCCACGTGAGAAAAATTCACGTGTTTCAACATGCGCGACTTTGCACGTTTCCGACATATGATTTCCCAATAACCTATTTTTTTCTTTGATGTTTTTACAAAGGAATTCAACCTACATATCTAATTTATTTAACCCATATTTATTATCCACATTCTTTCTAACAATTGAATAGTTTATTTATTATTTATTTCATCAGAATTAACAATTTACTAGACATTCCATTTAAACCTATTGTTCTTTAAAACTTATATTCAAGGTTCGATTTCTGCTTTCTCTCATTTTATTTTCATTTTAAGTAATCTCTTTATTTTTATACTTACATGAAAAGGGGACAGCCCTTATCATGTAACAATTGTTATTATTATTATTATTGTTATTATTATTGTTATTGTTATTATTGTTGTTTTTATTATTATTATTGTTATTATTATTGTTATTGTTATTATTGTTATTCTTCTTCTTCTTATTATTATTGTTATTCTTCTTCTTATTATTATTATTGTTGTTATTATTATTATTTGTATTATTATTATTATTATTATTATTATTATTATTATTATTATTATTATTATTAGGACCCATCAAGAGTTCTTACACAGGTTATCATAAAAGATTATTGACTGATAATAACAGGTGTTTTTGTCTTGAATCTGAGTGATAACAAGTCTCCCTAAATCTCCAGTACTCTTCACGCGTTTCGGTAACCTTTGCAACTTAAGCTACGTTATCGAAACAGCTGTTTACCATTGCGCTCTAGCTGGGTACTGGGATTTAAATGACAATAAGCCTCCTCAAGGTTCCAGTACATTTCACACACTTCTAATGGAGGTCAGATTAGTGCTCTCCCTCCTCGCTCTTTCCATTCTCATTGACTATTTTTAAAGATATTTTGTGTGGTATCAATTAAGATTGGTGCCAATTTTGAGAAGAAGGATTAGATTTTATAAGATTTCCCGCAGTTTCAGTTTCCCGTGTGTTTAGTGTTCTTTCTATATTTTTGTTTAACTTCCAGAGCTTACTAGAAAATCCTCCTTATAATTTCATTTATTATTATTATTATTATTATTATTATTATTATTATTATTATTATTATTATTATTATTTGAAGTATGTTAGTATAATTTTAGTATTATTATTTTCATTTCTAGTATTATATTCATGCCATGCCTTTCTGTATAGTTCTGTTCTATTTTTATTAATTTTTATATAAAAACCTATTAATTAAACTATACCACCCAATACAGAATTCGAACCTCTACCCACGAAGGAATCGTTTGCTGACTAGACGGGCATTAACCCTGTACTTATTGGAATAAGTAGTTTTTAATTTGTTTGCGTTTTCCACAAGTGTTTTTTTTATCTTTTTTTCTTCTGTTGTGTTGTTTTTATGGCCACTTTCATCTTCATGATTACCGTTGGAAACTTTATACTTAAGCGGTATCATCACATTTCCTGGCCTATTTTACACACACTCATTCGTTCTATACAATCGCTTGTGATGATTATCCACCAGCATTTTCTATCATATCTTTTACCATATCATGTTTCTAGAAAATTACATATGGACTATTAAATACGTAATAAAATGCGATAGAAGTAAGCGTTTGTGATTATATGAGAAGGAAAATTAGTGCATTATGTATATGTTTGTGCTTACGCATGAATCCTTACAGTAGTATCAAGTTATTGTTGACAAAACACTTAAGTGCCAGAATGAATGTCTACAAAGGAAACTAAATAGTGCGCATCTGCTATTAGGAATACAACAGGAATAAAGTCAATAAAATGAAATGAGGTTGACTATTAGTAATTTGTTAACACGTAGTTATTCTTATTAACTATGAGACTATAATATAATCTGTGTGGAAAAGCGAATTCTATATTCATTTATGTGGTATAAAAATCTTAAGAAAGACGTAAATGTCCACCAAACTGTATAATTCGGTGTATAAGGCGACCGTTAGATGAGAGGACTTACAAAATTAGAGCAAATCTTAATAAATTTATATCGGTTGTATAAGAAGACTGATAAATCAGGAAACCATGTTTGTTTAGCTTAGGTTAGAGATTGCAACACCCGGTATCTTATGAAATATTGGTTGTTAAAGATGAATTTTTAACTTTAAAGGTTGTCTTATATGCCAAACTCTACAGTAAATAAATAAAAAAAAAACACTAGGGACATTAAATTAATGTAAAAATTTCTAAAATACAGCTTAGTCAAAAGCTTGAAAGCATCGCATAAGAGTGTACCCCATATGTAAAAAGACTTGAAAAGCAGCAACTTTGAAGGATAAAATAAATACAAAAATCTCATGAGAAAGTTACTAATGTAATTCTAATTGTTTTTCTCATGATCTCATTGTGGAGAAAGTGGCTTACCGTTAAAGAGGTTGCGCGTTTGTGCCTGCAGAGCACAAACTAAGAATCAAGATGGCGCCCGCATGCGTTTATGTGGAAAAAAAGTCTCGTAGAATCTCGGGGAATCTCGGAGAATCTCGTACCCTGATTCCATAAATAACGAGGCAAGGAAAGCGGGAAGAGAGATGATTTTGAGTCACGAAAACGAACGGACGTGTGTAAAAGAAGAGGTAGAAGAAAACAGTGTGGTGAACGAAACAAACAACGACTCGGTTGAAAGTAGAGTTATAACGAACACACTCATTATCAGTATTTTAGACCAGAAGAAGGAATTACATTTGCAGCTTAGTTTCGAAGATGTAATTCTTTAACAATAGGAAGCGAGAAAAGTTCAACTATTACCCGATAAAGTCTGTCGAAGCCATTGGACACGAAATATGTACTTTCCTCTTTATCCAATATATAGGGACTTGAAAGATGATAATGAGTTCATCAAAGTAAGTTTTATTTGAATAAACTGGAAGGTACAGTTTGACAAGGTTTATAAGGTTGGTATCATATTCTTGCAAGTGTAAATTAATTCAATTGCATTTGCTACATATCTGACAAATAGGCAATGAAACAATGATCATCATTATTAACACTGTAAACTGTTAGAATTGTTTTGAAAGAGTATTTATTGATTTTATTTACCGTTGTGAGAAAATTATTTATCGATTCTTAATGTTGGCCGCTTAGGACTTTTGATACAAGATCTTTTAATATACTAGTGTTGCACCACATATCAAGGCCAAAAGCCACTCTGGTTTGTGAGATTGTGAGTAGGATGTTATAAGAGGACTATCAAAAGATTGCGATAAATGATTAATTCACGGGACAACTCGAGCGACATTTTTGTAATTAGACTTGAACACGACAATGTTTTATCCTGTACGGAAATACTCCCGCGGTTACGTGTCTCATTGGTTGAAAGTTATTTGAAACAAACTACGTTTATTGACATTTCGTTTGATTTATCGAACAGAGGAAAATAGTGGAGTTCTTTGCAGCATTGGTTATAAGAGAAGTCTTTGCTGAGAAGGTTTTATGGAGGGATAAGAGCTTAATCGAGCAGCTAACATGGAAATACCGATAGCGTAGGGAAAACTCTAATAATATATTTTCTGTGCGAAAGTGGTTGCAGGTAAAGGGGGAGATATTCTACCCTTTGGTTGCAAGGTTGATTTTTTACTCTCTCAAAACATGCGCATGCGCATTAAGAAGTCGGCCGTAAACACAGTTTATTTACAGAAAACACAACGGCAACTACAAGTCAGCGATGGAGCCTCAGCTGTTGCACATGTTGAACTATCTATTTGAAAATATCCTTAACAACATTAAATACTAATTCGCTGTTTTAAGTTGACTTGTAAATAACGATTCTTGAACCAATGTTTATCCTTCATGATACGAGCACAAGCAAGAAGCAACGAATCATTTTCTAGCAGATTGGACTCATCTGACTGAAAGTGTCATCTATCTTCGACGTTTTTTCTTCCATTTTATCCCAAAATAAGGCGCAGTTCCACTTTGATGTAGGAGGCTACTATCGGGCACATAAATTGCAGGGATACTATGTAGGGAGTTCAGCAGCAAGATGTCTGTTCACGTTACACTGTAACTTCTGCATGTCAATACAGTAAGGAAAACAGGAACCCAGAAGAGAATTTCAGAGTCTAGCAGTTCTGAGGAAGAAATCAATAGAATAGAAGTTCTTCTAAAATCTAGGGATCTCTACTGTGTATGGGTGGGATTTTGCTGATTGTCTGGTTTGTCAGGGATATTTACGTCGAGTGAGTACAAGTGCTTGTAGTTCGTCAGAGAATCCACCATTAAAATCCTTGTATAACAGTCAGAGAGGTGCAACATTTCGTCGATAGAACAGAGGTTGAAGTTTTGATGACAGTTCGGAACCTATAAGGTTGGCGACTCTCTTTTGAACCCTGTCCAAGAGCGAGAGAATGTAGCACAGGAACCAGCCCAAACGTGACAACAATACTCCATACATGGGCGAATGGTGGCCTTGTAGAGGTACGGGATACTCTCAGGCGAAAGTAACTTTCTAGTCCGGTAGGAGAGCTCATATTTCTCGCAACGGCTCTGGCAATGCTCTCACTGTATCTGTTCCAACTCATGTTCCCCGTGAATGTTAAGCCGAAGAGTTTGAAAGAAGTACTTTTAGGTAATGTATCTTTAGTCATAGTTTTCGGTGGTTGAGAGGGATACTTGTAATGATTCAAGAAAAAAAAGCTTAGTTTTGGTAGCATTGAATGTGACCATATATTTTTATCCCAATTTCACTGCAGATTACGGGTCTCTCTCTCTCTAGTTTTTCTACCATTTTCTTAGATATGCGTTCATTTGATTTCCTCTCGTGCCTGTTATAGAGCGTGGTGTCATCAGTAAATATACCCATTCCCCTGCTCCGCAGCAGATATACCCATTCCATCTGCTGCTCAGCAAATATACCCATTTCTGCTGCTCTTCAGCAAATATACCCATCCCCCTGCTCCTCAGTAGATATACCCATTCATTCTGCTCTTCAGCAAATACACCCATTCCATCTGCTGCTCAGCAAATATACCCATTTCATCTGCTCTTAAGCAAATATACAAATTTCATCTGCTCTTCAGAAAATAAACCCATTTCATCTGCTCCTCAATAAATATACTAATCTCATCTGAACCCCAGAAAATATACATATCCTATCTGCTCTTAAACAAATATACTCATTCCATCTGCTCTTCAGCAAATATACGCATCTAATCTTCTCTTCAGGAAATATACCCATTCTATTTTCCCTTCAGCAAATATACGCATTTCATCTGCTCCTCAGCAAATATACCCATTTCATCTGCCCTTATATATATATATACCCATCTTATCTGCTCTTCAGAAAATATACCCATTCAATCTGCTCTTCAGCAAATATACCAATCTCATCTGCTCCTTGGCAAATATACTCATTTCATCTGCTCTTCAACAAATATACCCATCTAATCTGCTCTTCAGCAAATATAACCATTCAATCTGCTGCTCAGCAAATAATTTCCTTTCAGCTACTTTTCAGCAAGTATACCCATTTCATTTGCTCCTTAGCAAATAAACCTATTTCTTCTGCTCCTCAGCAAATATACTAATCTTATCTGATTTTCAGCAAATATACCTATCTTATCTGCTCTTAAGCAAGTATACTCATTCCATCTTCTCGTTAGCAAATCTACCCATCTAATCTGCTCTTCAGCAAATATAGCCATTTCATTTGCTCCTCGGCAAATATACCAATTTCATCTTCTCTTCAACAAATATACCCATATCATCTCCTCCTCAGCAAATATACTCATTTCATCTGCTCCTCAGCAAATATACCCATTCCCTCTGCTCCTCAGCAAATATACCCATCTTATTTGCTCCTCAGCAAATAAACCTATCTAATCTGCTCCTCAGCAAATAAACCCGTCTCATTTGCTCCTCAGCAAATAAACCTATTTTATCTGCTCTTCAACAAATATACCCATAACATCTGATCCTTAAATCGTGTAATCGCTGAGATCTACATCTTTTATAATTTTATCAGGTTAGCTACGTACAAACATGTACAGACAAAATATTTCATTTCCAATCTAGAAATTTAACCAAATTGGCAGAATTTATAGTGTATCTTTGTTTCTTTCATCGGGTTACTTAATATAACATGTTCAAACAGCCAGAGAGGTTAAGCAGAAGGTGTTATGACTATGTACTCATATCGAAATTCGTTGCGAAGATGAAACAAAAGGTACAGCAAATGCAAGATAAAGAACAATTGCTATCGGCGTGTTAACTATAAATGAGCGCTGAAAGAGAATAACTGATAGTTTTCATAATAACTTCTCAAAGTAATATATACGAAAAACGCAACATATATAAATAGAAGAATAAAAGGGAGAATATAGGGACCTGGCATGTAACGAAAATTGTGGGAACGCAGGTTTATCTCTTAAACGGCCTCGGTGTGCGCTTTGCCGATGCAGCGTCATGATGCTGAAAGGATTCAAGATTGTGCCTGCGGCCTTACATAAAAATGCAGTCTCACAGAATCTCATTTGCTCTCACGCACATATGCAAATATGCAAATTTGGAGGACTCTGTCTTTTATAAAATCAGGCCACTGGAGCAAATGGGAGAGACGTGAAAACGAGTCCACGGAAAGTACCGACGGACGGCGCTGCTGCGCTGAGCTGAGGTTTTGTGTACTCTTTTTTTTTCTTTGCAACAACATGACCCATATACTATTTTCATCCCGTAAAAATATTTGCAAAATTATTTTTCTGTGACATTCAGTTCGAGTTTATTTGGAGGGCCAAGGATGTTGGATTTCGAAATGAATCGCAGTTTAAATATGTACACATGTATATAGCCAATAATTCTGCATAAAAGCAAAATGACAATATTTATAGAAACTAAACTTTCATTTGATTAATATCTACGAAACCACGACAATACAACTATTAACAATAACATTTTTAAACAAATAAAAACACTTGCTTTATACATATAAACACTAGTGTTTCATGATTACGCAATCATCAGTTTAGGAAGTGATTGTGTTTGTTTTTGTGTGGTGATTAGGGCTATGACAACAGCATATTCTTTTCCTTGTTTTGGTTCTCAGGTATATATCCATTGATATCTTATATGTTTTTATGTATAATGACGTGGTTCTCGGTTGATTAATTGTGTATAACTGTGTCGGATAAATACTCAAGAGTTAAAACGATGAAAAAAATATGCTGTTGTCATAGACCTTGTGGACAACAAAAAAAAGAACGATTCGTTTTTATATTTCAGATCGATTTTACAAGAACCAATTTCCAAAGCAAAATGGAGCTCAGTATTCAAAGTAATTTGAAATTTTTCATCACGCTATTAACAAAATGAAATGACAGATGAGTGTTTTATCATACTGTGGTTTAACATCAATTTCGGAGCTAAGAAAACTTACATAATTTCCTAGGAAAATTCGAAGTATACTTAAATAAATTCAAATAGCTACACGAAAATATAATTTTGCGTATTTCGTAAGCATGTATGTATATTTTTGTGTATTTTTAAGGCAATACATATGTGTTTGTTTGTTTGTTTTTGTTTTACGGCATATCAACCCTTTCAGGTTATTTAATGCCGAATCCAGTGATTTTGAAGAACAAGTTTTTTAATAGAGTATATTTGTTTTTTTGTTTTTTAAGTAAGTTTCTATTTAACCCATAGTTGGGACCCTAACAGGTACTACCACTTTGGATCAGAATGGACTTGGGAGCAATGCCAATTAATGGGTGGCTCCACACTCCCCAAACCCGCAAGCTGGGGTCTCACTATCGGATATAGTTTAAGGTCATATCCAGGACTGTAATACATATGTGTGTCGGTTTGTATATATATATATATATATATATATATATATATATATATATATATATATATATATATATATATATATATATACATTCTTGTTTTGGGCTGAAATCAAATTAAAATGTTTGATCTATGTCCAAGTAACCTACATCTAAACTTTGAAGTGTTTAGACTTAAAATTGGCAAAGGAGTTTGGTAGAGTTTCAAATGTCGAATCGTTGAACTTTGACCCCTTAACAGCCAAATTTCATGCCGAAAACAAATTAAAAAGATTTTCCCAAATCTCAATACCCCTTATGTCAAATCTCGAGTCTGTAGACTGAAAATTGACAGAGTAGTTAGGTAGAGAAATGTACACACACATACAATTTCACTCTTATATATATATATATATATATATATATATATATATATATATATATATATATTATATTGGACCTAATATAGAGTAATGATTGAAAAAGTTTAAAATATGACTCGTGTGCCCGCATCGAGAATCGAAACCAAAACGTTTAGCTTACGATTTATTTTTTTGCCTCTGTCGTTAATGACTGGGCTATGAAGACGTTTTTGCTGTAAGGCTAAACATTATAACATAAACAAATAGCTACGACCTTATGCATGTATATTCGTAAAGCCGTCGTTCAACCGTCACCTTGAAAATTTATTTTTCACACTTTTTTTACCGATTTTCCAGGGCTAAAACCCAAATATAAAGTTTCTTATGAGTTCAAATACCTTATATATAAAGTTTCATATCTATAAACGAAAAACCCTAGGAGAAGTTTGCTAGGCAAAAGTTTTTAATAAAGTATATATATGCGTACATAAATACACATGGAAAGAGTTTTTGTGTTTACTATAACATTTTTACGCAAATATTACGCAAGTATAAATCATGTATAATAACTGCATTAATGTAATTACACGCAATACTTATAGTGGGTCGTGGAATCTAGCTAATTTGCATATTCATTTAAACATTCATTTTAATTAATTCCCTATTAGCTTTTTTCGGTTTTTATTATGGACTATCATCTTTAGTTTACTATTATTATTCATGCAGCTATTCTACATGATTTATACTTGCGTAATATTTGCGTAAAATGTTTATAGTAAACATAAACCTCATCCCATATATATATATATATATATATATATATATATATATATATATATATATATATTACTACTTCATTTACTCACATAAATTAATATACGAAAGTATAAGTTTATGCATAAACTTTAAATATTTACTTCAACGGTGCTCAATACGTAGGTAGAGCTAGTTAGTAAGTTATAAAATATATATGGCGATTAAGCTACACTGAATATTCCGCGTTTCATCCACTCTAGGATTCTTATATATATATATATATATATATATATATATATATATATATATATATATATATATATATTATATCTATAAAAGTGAACGTGTCTGTCTGTCTGTCTGTCTGTCTGTGTGTCTGTGTGTCTGTCTGTCTGTCTACATTTCCCTACGCAATAACTCTGTCAATTTTTAGTCTATAGACTCGAAATTTGAAATACCGGGTACTGAGATTTGGGAAAATCGATGTGACGGGTGTCAGCTAGAAATTTGGCTGTTAAGGGGTCAAATTTCAACGATTTGACCTTTAAGAACTCTACCAAACTCCTCCGACAATTTTGGGTCTAGACACTTGAAATTTTAGATATAGGTTCCTTGAACCTGGATCTAACTTAATAAAGTGATTTGAGCCCGAAACAATAAATTTTAAGGGGTCATAATAGGGGTCAAAGTTTTAAAAAATTAACCATTTTTTTTGTTTTTTTGCTTTTTTTGCACAGCATACACCTCCAAACACCCGAGCAACGCCGGGCACCCCTGCTAGTATATATATATATATATATATATATATATATATATATATATATATACATAATTGTTTAAAACTTTTTCCTACCAAACTCCTCTGTTTATTTTTGGTCAAAGAAAAAAGTAAATCCTAAGCTAAACGTTTTAGTACCGATTCTCAGTGGTGGTGCAAGTGTCTATGTATATAAATCTAAAATGGCGTAATAGAAACATATTAAAGGTATATGCAGCTTCTCTTTCAATTTTCGGATTTTGATCATGTCAATTCACACTTTATTTCCTTTTGACGTATGGATTGTTACTATTTCTTCTGATGAGTTAAGGGCATAAAATTGATTGATATAATAATTAAGCGATTGATTTTGCACTACGAAACAGATATTGTCAAGAATGTTGGAGGTTAACTGAATTAAAGGAATAAATTATAAGATGGCCAACATCATGAATTTTGGAATATAGTTTTTTGTACTACATTCTCTCTCTCTCACACACACACACACACACACACACACATATATATATATTGTCTTTTTCTTCTAAATTTGATTTTATACATGATCCTATTTATATTTTGCTTCGTTAATTTTACTACTTTAAATTATATTCAATACCTAATCACCATTTTCCATGTAATTTTATTCATTTATTTAGTTGGTGTGCTGTGTTATTTATAGTTTCATTATATGCATTTAGTTTTTACCTGGTACAGCTATTACTATCGCTTTTACTTAATCACTTCTCCAGTATCTAATCGTAATTATTTAATTATATTTCAAAGGGAATATACAATTGATTATACTTCGTATTTATTTCGAGTGTTATTATTGTTATGCATGTTTAAAAATTATCCATATTATTTAATTATATTGAAGTCTCAATTTCCATTCGTCATTATCCTCTGTAATGTATTCAAAGTGTATTAATATTTTTTTTTATTGAACTTATATTTTTATATTCTAAACCTTTAGTTTATTCATCTTTATGGCATTATATTTTGTATATTTATATTTACCTTTATGTAAGCAACCGCCTATTTTCTTGTTACGCTTAAATGTTAGTATCTACAATAATTTGGTGATACATAAATTGAAATCGATTTCTTTTATTAGGTATGCAGTTTGATAACTAAGAATGGTCTATTCTATGGTAAACCCCTTATTTTTTATGTTAAGTTTCATTTTATATATATATATATATATATATATATATATATGATTTCTTGTTGTATTTGTATCTACCATACATGCTTTAATTATAGATTCTATATGGTTATTAGCGTTGGGACGATTAATCGGAATCAGAATCGGGAATCGGAAAAATCGAAAGATTTGGGGGTATCGGAATCGGAAAAATTGGTGACTATTTTTTGATGCCAAAACGATTCTTTTAATTGTCTTTTTGTATTTGATTTTGTTAAAAGTAAAATTTTCCAATCTTGGTAATAATGATAAAATAATAAATATTTATTGATTTTTAAATATTAGTAAAGCTTAAATCGATAGATCACCCTCCACAATTGTATTTTGACGCTTAGGAAAATATCTGCATATTTAACATGTGTTTTTATGAACATCGGGGAAAATAACAATCTTATACTTAAATAATTAGAGATTTATTAAGAATCGGAATCGGAATCTGTAATTGTATCGGAATCGGAAATTTAGCACGGAATCGATAATTGTATCGGAATCTGGAAAAAAATATTTGAATCGTCCCGTCACTAATGGTTATTATACCGGAATTTAAACGCCCAAACTGTTGAGCCAATATATGCTAATGACTAAGCACCTACTCTGATATAACACTTATACACAATACCTTTTAGTACACCTTTTAATGAGCATGCTTTTTTTCGCCTACAATTTTACATTTCCATTTTAATCTTAACTTCTCCGAATTCGTATTATTATTCGTTAGTTTCCTTAGTTTAGATTAATTTGAAGAGAGTATTGTAATTATAATTATATATATATATATATATATTAAAAAGCTTTACTCATGTCCAGATAACATACTTCTAAAATTTCAAGTATTTAGACCCAAAATTAGCGGAGGAGTTTGGTAGAGTCAACAAAAGTCAACTCTTTCAACTTTGACCTCTCGGCAGCCAAATTTCTCCCCAAAACTGATTAAAAGCCTGCTGTATGTTTGAATATCATTTATGTAAAATTTAAAATGTTTAGAGCAAAAATTAGCCCAATAGTTTGCTAGAGATCGCAAAGGTCAAATCTTTAGAACTTTGACCCCTTGGCAGCCAAAATTTCGGCTAAAAAAACGATTAAAAAGCTCGCCCTATGTCTGAATACGCTTTATGTAAAATTTCAAATGTTTAGACAAAAAATTGTCTGAGTAATTTGGTAGAGACCGCAGGTCAAATTTTCTTAAAACTTTAACCCCAATCATGACCCTTATTATTTATTTGTGCTCAAATCAAATTATAAAGTTAGATCCATGTCCAAGTTACCTATGTCTAAAATTTAAAGTGTTTAGACCCAAAATTGGCTTAAAAAGATTTTCCCAAATCTCAATACCCCGTATGTCATATTTCGGGTCTAGACTTGAATCAGAGATTGAATCAAATCATTTGCCTCACCCTCATTTCTCTCTAATTCTTACTATATATACCACTACTTGGTATCAGTTACTCTTTGGTAATTATATTACTACTATTTACTGGAATAGCTCCTATTTTATTAATAATATTTCCAGTATTACGAATATCGTTAGATTACATATTAACTTATTGCATTCTTCTCTATTTCGGGATTGATATTTGTAAGTTCCTTACTTTTAAATATTTTTCCCAAATGACACAGTATACGGTTTAATATTCTTTCATTTTATTCGATTTATATTCCCATTATAGAAAGAATTATGCTCACTTATTTATTTTATATTTTTCCTACCCCTAATTTTAAGAGAATCATTATAATATTTCTTATTTTTATTAAATACAGCTTTATTCGCAGATCGTTTGGAAATTCTGTTAAAAATATTATTGATAGGCGTTCTTTTTATTTATGTATTTTTTAGGTGATTAGATTGTTAAAAATATAAAATTTCTGAGGCTTGCATGTACGAGGGACGTGCAATAAGTAATGCCACGGACCGACTTCTAGTTGTCTGATCTAGCTGAAATTTTGCATGTGCAATTATTTATATGTCTACGCGTTATGTGGCAAATTACAGCTCTGAACTAATTGTGGTTGCTGCTTTACAGGTGTTTGAACTGAGTCAGGTGTGAAATAGAGCCTGTTGAATGTCGAGCAGTGATCCGGTTTTTGTAGTTGAAAGAACGCACACCACAGGAGACTTTTGATGAAATGAAAGAAACTTACGGTGATAATGCTCCATCATATGACCTTGTAAAACGCTGGCATCGTGAATTCAAACATGGCCGGAAGTCTGTGGAAACAGCTCCCAGACCTGGTCGCCTCCCTTCTGCCATTGATGAGACATCTATCCGTCAAGTTGAGGCTGCCATTTTGGAAGATCGGCGCATTACTATTCACCAAATAGCCCAAGATGTCAAGATTAGTACAGGGTCTGTGGAAACTATCATTCATGACCATTTGCATATGCATAAGGTGTCTGCCAGATGGATTCCCAGGTTGCTCACACCATTCCAGAAGCGAAAACACGTCGAGTATTCGAGAATGAATTTGGAGATGTGCCAAGAAGATGAGTCCAAATTTTTCAAAAGACTGATTGCACAGGATGAAACCTGGGTCCATCACTATGATCCAGAGACCAAAGCCCAGTCAATGCAGTGGAAGCACTTGGACTCACCACCTCCAAAGAAGGCAAGGGTGCAGCCATCCGCTGGCAAGGTTATGATCACCGTCTTCTGCGACCAGGACGGAGTAGTTATGACAGATTTACTGGCAAAGGGCACCAGAATTACAAGAGCCTATTATGCTTCACTTTTGAATAAAATTAAGGGAAGCTATAAAAATCAAGAGGCGGGGCAAGATCAGCAAAGGTACCCTCTCCTGCAGGACAACACGCCGGTCCACAACTCGCATGTGGCCAGATCAGAAGCACGGGCGTGTGGTTATGAAATCCATCCACATCCTCCCTACTCTCCTATCCTTGCACCCTCTGAATTTCACATCTTCCCAGGCATGAAGTTATTTTTGAAAGGAAAGCGTTTCCCAGATGATGAAGCCTTGATTTCTGAAGTCATGTCATGGTTGGAGGACCAACGTGGGGTGTTCTACAAAAACGGTCTCCAGAGCTGCATCAAACGATGGGAGAAATATATAAATCTGGGTGGTTCCTATGCAAAGAAAGACTAATAACAAAGTTTCGTTGCTCTAATACTATGGGAAGTGGGTCAGGGGTATTACTTATAATCTTATAACCTCCTATAATCATTTAAGTTAAGGATAATTTTTTTTAGATTATCTTATCAATATTAATTTTTACATCCAGTTTATAAAAATGTAGGCAGCTTTTTTCCTTATTAAATCAAAACGTCTTAAATCTAGTAATGTATAATGCATTAGTGTAGAAACATTTCTAACTCAGGTATCGTGGTTTCTATTTTACTTATATAAGTCTCTCTCTCTTTCTCTCTCTCTCTCTATCTATCTATCTATCTATCTATCTATATATATATATATATATATAATGGCGCCAAAAAGAATGTCCGCACTTTTCATTCATTCAAAACGCAAATTTAAGCAGTAATTGTTTAAAAAACTTTTGATTCGCCTTTTATTCCTCTATAATGTTACCTGTTCGTATTTAACTTTTGATTTAAGTATACTAGTGTTCAAGTCAATTTAAAAATTAACTTATAAAAAGCAAAAAGAAACCTTGCACTATGGAAAGATTGTCATTTCAATGTAATTTTAGAACATTAATTCAGCACAAATACAACAAGAACACAATAAACGAGTTAATATTTCGTAGCATAACCATTCTGCAGTTTGACAGTCTGCAATCTTTTGGGCATTCCTTGAATTAGTCAACGGCAATACTCCGATTAAAGGGAATCCAACGGCTCTTTAATTTTTGTCCAAAGTTCTTCCAAATTTGAAATTTTATCATTGCGTATATGTTGCTTGATGTAATACATTTTCGATAGGATTGAGGTCTGGAGATTGTGCAGGCTAAGCCAAACACAGAATATCATGCTCCTCAAGGACAATTTTGACATTGCCAGCTTTGTGAATGGGAGCATTATCCTACATAAAGATGGGATTATCATCCAAATTCCAGTCAAAGTAGATTAGAAAATGCTTAGTCAACATATTGTTGTACTTGGTCAAATTAATTCGATATTGCAAGCGAACTATAGGCTCTAGGCCATTGGAACTAATAACGCCCCCACCAAAACTGAACCTCCACCACTTTGCAGCATTGAAATTGTGTATCTAGAATTATATTCTTTATCCCTCCTTCGATGGACGTACTTTCTACCATCTCTGGCTACTCTATTGAACTTGCTTTCGTCACTAAAAATCACCTTCGCCCAATATGAAGAGTCATGATCTTTATTGCATCTGAGGAAGTCCAGACAGCGCTTTATGTTCTTTACAGGAATTATTGGTTTTCGTCTTGCAACACAGCTTCCCAAATTAAATTCCTTCAATTTGTTCATAACTATAGAAAGAGGACACTTTTTTAACAAGATTACACTGTTGTTGGATTTGGGGAGCAGTTTCAAATCTGTTTCTGAGGCTCTGCGTCTTGATAGCATTGTCTTCTCTGTAAGACGTAACTCTAGGATGACCAGATTTAGAGGCATCACGAACACTGCCGGTGTTTTGGTCCTTTTGCACAATCACTCAATCTGCGGCCGATTTCTCGATTGGATAAACGAGACAGGTTGAGATTAATGAACTTCTGACGACTACTAAGGAGTAAATGTTACTTTGCATAACCTGAAACAACAACAATAAGGATTAGAGCTGTTTCGTTGCATAAAAAGTTAATATTTTAAGCTGGTTTAAAGCTCATTTGTTGCTGTGGAGTTTCCTTTTGCTTTGACAAGTTGAAGTTAATTTTAAAATTGACGTGAACACTAGGTTACTTCAATTAAAAGTCAAATATGAATCGGTAAAATTATAGAGGAATAAAACGCGAATCAAATGAAGTATAGCTTGTTTAAAGAGTTACATTCAATTAAGCTTCTAATTTGCAGCCAGGTCGTAAAATACACTTAAATATGATATTTTAATTCTTGCAGATTTCCTTTATATTATTATAGAGTTAATGTTCTTTCGATTTTTTATATATTATAAAGTTCCGATTAAATATATATATATATATATATATATATATATATATATATATATGACTTGGACTCATCAGCTTGAATCGAAACCGAATCCCATATATCGAATATATATATATATATATATATATATATATATATATATATATATATATATATATATATATATATATACTAGCAAAAGTACCCGTTGTTGACGTGGTTCAAAAACAGCCTAGAGAAAATGGACTCTGAATTTGGGTTGAATTTGGGGGTATCAAAACCAAAGCAAAGTAAAAATAAAATAGATAAGCCCCATAATTTATTATACCATACCTGTTCACACTGAAACACTTATCACAATATTCTGTGGATCTATATTAAAAAACTTTGTTAAACTTTGTGACATATTTCCATTCTATGGAGGTCAGGTGCGAACGAACACCCCATAATTTTATTATACCATATTTCTTCAAACTGAAACATAATTATCAAAGTATACTTACGCAGATAGATATGAAAATTCTTTATTAAAGTTTGTGCCTATTTCCATTCTATGAATTATTTAATTTTTAAATTTTTTATTTCCATACTTTGTGTACCAGGTGCTAACGCAGACCCCACAATTTTAATGAATCACCGTTCTGCCAGATCAAACATACCCATTCCTGTGTCTCGATACATCTTCTATCATTATATGTAATCAGTTCTTTTAAAATAGTCAACCATATAGGAGCCTATCCGTGACCAGACACACACACACAGACATTCAGCTTATATATATATATATATATATATATATATATATATATATATATATATATATATATATATATATATATATAACTTTATTTCCTTCACCTATAATCGAAATCGAAACCACAACTTATGAGGAATTCTCGACAAATGACTTAAGTGCCATCAGCTATAATCGAAACCGAAACCAAAATTACGAAGAATTCTTAGTAAAATTATTTATAAAAAAATTAAATAATTTGAGTGCCATCAGCTATAATTGAAACCGAAACCAAAACTTATGAAGAATTCTTGGTAAAATTATTTATTACACGAAATGAAAGTACATAACAATTAAACGCCTCGGATGTAAGCGTGACACAGAAAATAACACACACGCTATCGCATTAATATATAGATATTCGAGGATGTGAAGTGATGTTTCATTCTGAAGGGACAAAACTTGCCGGGAAAGTTTAAAGAAAGATCTTTTTCCGAGATGAAATTCTGTATTTCTTTCTTGACTTATTTCTTTATTTCGTTTTCTTTCTTTTTATACACCTTTTTGTTTCTCTTTCTTTGTCTTTCTTTTCTTTCCTATCAGTTCATCCTTCCTCCTTTTTTTCTCGTTCTCTCTCTTTTTCTTTTTGTTTGCATTTCAATATTTTCATCCTGCCAGTCCCTCCCCACTTTGTTATTCTTCTTCTTCCTCCCCCTCGTCATCCCCCTCCACCTCTTCTTCTTCTTCTTCTTTTTTATTACTTTATCTTTTCCGATTTCCCCCTTTTCTATTTACGTCACACTTTCTTCCTGTTTAAATTTTTTCTTTATATCCAAAAAGTTCATTCTATTTTTTTAATACTTACCTTTTCTTCTCTTTTTTTGTTGCTTTCTTTCATCTTTTATTTATTTCTTTCATTACCAACCGATGTAAAAAAAAATATTCATCATTATTGAAACAAAACTCCGAACCAGGTGTCATCTTTCAACCTTGGAAAGTTGCTAATGAATTTTAAAAAAAGTGTGAAAAACAAACAAATACGAAAAGATCGCCTGAATTTATGTCCCGTTTTCTGGCTCTTGTCTTGAAGTTTCTGATGGAAGACAGGTGCCTTAAAAAGGCGCACCCTAATAGCTATGCTCGTTGCATGGCTATTGCCGAAGCAAAACTTAATTAAATCGCGTCGTGAATCATATGCAAATTCTTGCATTTTCGTCTGTAAGTCAAATGCAGGCAGCGCTTCCTCGTTTTTTTTTCTGCTTAAGACTTCGACACGCATTCCGATTGCTCAGCTTTTTCATCGCCAAATTAACCCACGTTCACCATCTCTAATAACACATACATCAATACATTAGAGCAAGATGAACAAACGACACCTGGGATACATATTAGACGTTTAATGATTCAATGATCCCTCAGTTAGATGTACTGCGAAGCTGTAGTACTTCTGAGCAATTTTCTTATCTAATAAGATTTGGTATCTGTCTTAAAACGAAACATTTGTGTATTATTGCATTTTCACCGCAAACAAGGCACAGTGCTACTTTCATGAAGGAGGCTACTATCTGGGACATAATTTGCAGGGATACTATGTAGGAAATTGAGCATCAAGATTTGTTTACATTACACTTGAACGTCTGCATGTCAGTACAGTCAGGGAAGCAGGGGCATAGAAGGGAATTCTAAAGTCCAATAGTCCTAGGGAAGAAACTGTTAGAGTAGAAGACTTTCTTACATATATAGGGGTGAGATTTTGCTGCTTCTCGGGTTTGCCGGGAGGATTCACGTCAAGAGGGTACAAGGGCTTGTAGTTGATCGGAGCACCTACCATTAAAATACTTGAAAACAAGCAGAGTGATACAACATGTCATCAATTTGACAAAGACTGAAACCAAGCTGACACGGCGGGACCTATTCACTTGGCAACTTTCTTTTGAACCCTGTCTAAGAACAAGAAACTAGTAGCAGATGCACCAGCCCAAATGTGGCAACAATACTCCATACATGGACAAATTGTGGCTTTTTAGAAGTACATGATACTCTCAGACGTAAGTAACTTTCCAGCACGGGAGAAAGAGCGCACCTTATTTGCAGCAGCCTTGGCAATGTCCTCAATGACTCTGTTTCAATTCATGGTCCTTGTGAACGTTAAGCCGAGCAGTTTGAATGAAGTACTTTCAGGTAATGCGATAGCCATGGCTGTTAGTTGTTGAGAAGGTTTCTTGTAATTATTAAAGTGATTAGTCTTAACAGCATTGAATGTCACCATCCATTTTGTCCATATTCCACTTCAGACTAGAGGTATTCCTCTAAGGTCTCCGCCATTGCCTTGGATATGTGTTCATTCGCTTTCCTCTCGTGTCTATTATAGAGTGTGGTGTGGTCAGCAGATATACCTATCTTGGGGATAATTTTGTCAGGAAGCTATTTATAAATACCAAGAATAATAAAGATCCAAGGATCGATCTCTGAGGCACACTCACATTTATATCATATTGCTCTGACGTATGACCATCGAGGACAACCGGGATTCTTCTCTTATTTAAAAAGGATTTAATTATGTTAAGCATTTGTCCAATAATACCATACTAATTTTTACTTGTATATCTAATGCTGTAAACTTACTATTATATCTTTTAATAAGCAATTTAGTTTACTGTACCATTTTAGGCTAATGTACGAAGGTTATTCAATAAATAAGCTGATATTTTTTTTATATAAGCACTTCTCGTACAGATTTAAGTTTATTTACTTAACTTATTTTACTTCCTTTTCATGTTGTATTATGGCGTACCAAAAAGGGGTCTGTTGTGTAATGTGTACCATAGCACCATATGTCGATATGTGTACTTTGGACGAAGGGTTCATCCTGATGCGTATACGTGTCACTAAATGTCAATTGTTGATTCTTCACTGAGTTATTTCGTTGCAGTCTATTTATTTTCCAATGCTATGATCGTCTAAATGTTAATATGCGCTTGCGCGCGCGCGTGTGTGTGATACAGGTATTTCGGACATACCTTATTTTCATGCGTCGTTAATCTTGTCCACCTGGAATTCATCTTGTTCTTGAAGGGAGGCTGGGACGTGTTTAGACGAATATTCATTCACTTCCAAGAACGCTGGTTGGTTTTATATAGTTTTTATTCACTTTCCAGGTGTCTATCGCAGAATAATGGAAAGTGAGTATCTTTGTTTGCGTGGTTAATTCTAGGTCTCCATTCTAAGACCCGTCAGCCCCATCCCTAGTAAAGGAGGGGGGGCGACCTGTTTAACCGCCCACCTTGTTCAACGTCCAAATTCACACTCTTATGATCTCCAGCCAACCTGATCCAAGTAACTCACACGTAAATCCGCCAGCTGACCAGATACTTCCGGTAAACTGATCTACGATCTAGCTTTGTTATATTTTGACAGTTTTTATCAACATTCTTCATCTGTTGTTTATCTCTCTAATTAGATAGATAGATAGATAAATAGATAAATAGGTAGATAGTTCGATAGTTCGAGACGGATTGATACATAGATAGATAACTAACAAATAACTACTAAATTCTTTTGTAGATTTAAGAAAACATTTGAGAGTTTTAGCGATTAACAAAATGATCGACCAAGAAGCTTCAGGATTGAACAGCGGTCAGTTCTCAAGTTTTTTCCTGCTGAAGGGGGCAAAGTAGTTGAAATTCATAGGATAATGTCAATTGTGTATAGTGGTTACTTTGTATATGTCCACATATTTACATTGAAAAATGTCTATAAGTGGCAAAGAAGGACGGAACAGTGTTGCAGGTGAAGACAGGCATCGGAGGCCTAAAGAAGTAAGGTTTACTGAGGTGGTCGAATCAGTCAGAGACCTAATTCAGTCTGGCAGAAGAAGAACAGTGGAGGACATTGCTAGGCATTTGAGATTATAAGTTGGTATAGCATAGAAAATTGCAAATGATGACCTTAGCTACTCGAAGATTAGCTGACGCTTGGTGCCAAAGAAGCCAACAGTGAGAACAAACGTAAGCGGGTCGAGTTCTCCTAGCTGTGTCTCCCCAGCTATAAGAAGGAAAGCGATGAGTTTCAAAAGAAGGTGGTAATATGTGATGAAACATGGGTTTGGTACAAGCCTGAATCCAAATGGAAGTTCATAGAGTGGAAGCATATAGTGATAGTATCTCCAGTGAAGAAGCGCAAGTCTCAGCAGTCCACGAAAGAGGTAGTGCTTCCGGTTTCGGGAAATGCAAGATCCAATCATCATTTCATTCCTTGAGAGAGGAAGTACCATGAACAGTGCTAACTACTGTGAACCGCTGAGCAGGCATAGAAAAACATAAAGGAAAACAAAACAAGGTTCATTAGTCAGACGGAGTCATCTTGCATAATGACAACGCCAGGTCTCACACAGCAGCCCAAACAGTGCAAACCATAAAGGAGCTGGACTGAAGACTACTCCCTCATCCCTTTTACAGCCCAGACTCTGCCCCTTGGGACCTTCACTTTTTTGGTTCCTTGAAAGCGTTCGTGGGAGGCACGAAGTTTGAAAGTGGCGATGAAGTCAATAGCGTTGTAAGCGACTGGTTGAGACATCGGTCCACAGATTTTTACGCTAAAAGAAATTGTAATCTTGTACACAGATAGGAAAAGTGTGTGATATTGCTGGGAGACTACGTTAAAAAATGAAGTTTCTATCCGTATTAGAAACCATTATCTCTAAAAAAAAGTCCACTTAAATATCAAAATAACCTTCGTATAGTCTTTTAATACACCATTCCGAGAAGTATCTGTTATGTTGTCATAATACCATCCTCACATCATTTTTGTGGTGGGTAATTTGATATCTGTTATGGAATCATGCTCCCAAGCATAATCTCCTTCTTTATTTGGTATTGTAGTATTTATAAGTTATCGAATGACAAGCTCCACAGGCATTACACCCTACCCGGAAGTAATTTAATATACTTTCCTATGTTACTATTTTCATAGGAATTAACTCCTAATTAACTCGGAGAGGAGAGGCGATTTACCATATGTTAGGTCGTCATATATGATACCTGTTTGGCACAATGAGACCCCTTTTAAAGGAATCTCCAGTTTCGCACATTTTGGACACTTGCGCTAAACTCACTCTCGGACGCACACGTCATGCAGGTGCCGTTTGATTTTCAGTGGCAATCACGTTTGAATGACTGAAACGATCCGAGGCCTCAGTATGCGAAAGGTCACATCCAAAGGACTTGTCGCCGAGCCTGTTATGTATGCATATCTCTCTCTTCATTTTTACTCTGTTTCTCTTACAAACAAAGGGAATTGAATTATAATTGTAATTGTTCACAGTTGAAGCTGGCTTCCAACGGCAATGGACGATTCCTAAAATGCTCTTTAATTGTGAAAATAAATAATTAATTGTGAAAATAAATAAATTTAAATTGCTTGTTCGTTATTTTGTGAAGCGAGTAATTTTCAGCAACCTGAAGACCCTGCGTTTCATTAACGACAATCTAAATGATGCCCGTAAATACGACTAGACCCACACTAGCCGACGCATAGCCGGCGCCATATGAACCCTTTGATGTAAAAAGGTATGCCTATCGTTTGATCGTATCTAACACACGGAGAGCTGGTTGCCGTTCCTATGATGCAACAACACTTTCAAGAAATGTCCACACGACAAACCAAGTAACTCTCCCCGGCAAATGGTCAGACTACAACTACACACTAAAAGTTATTTAAACGTTTGTAATCGCCATACCTATTAACGATGTTAAGCAATACCATATTCAAACATCAATTCAATAACATAAATCTTTGGTTATAGTATAAGTCGACTTTTATAATGTTAGCTGTAACATATTCGTACTGACTGTCCAGAAATGATCTACAAAATTTTACATCGAAATCACTCCAGACTAGGCGTGAAGCCACTTCATGTAAATGAGTTAACAAGAACAAAAAATAATCGTCGCAAAGACAGGAGATGCCTCACTTTTAAAATGATGAAAGTTGTAAGTAGGAGAGAAATAGTTAGAAGGATTTAGTTGGTTGGTTGTTTTTGTTTTACGGCATAGCAACCCTTTTCGGGTTATTTAATGCCGAATCTAAAGATTTTGAAGAAAATTTTTTTAATAGAATATATTTGTTGTCTTCAAGTTGGTTTTTATTTAACCCATAGTTAGAACCCTAACAGGTACTACCACTCCGGGTCAGAGTGGACCTGGGATCAATGGTAATTAAAGGGTGGCTCCACACTCCCTAAAGCCCGCAAGCTGGGGCCTCACCACTGGATATAGTTTAAGGTCATATCCAGGTCCAAGTTAGAAGGAAGAAAGTTTAACAAGATTGCAGTTAAAAAAAGCTATTGGGATTAGATATATCAGAACAACGGATTGATGGAACGAATCAAATGAGCTGGAACAAAAACCAGCATGGAATAGATCAGGCAATACTGATTAACACATGCCATAATAGTACTTATAAAAAAGACGGAGATTAGCAACATCACGTCTACAACGAATATACAATTTCTACGTTTCTGCATTTTATCAAATACATTCAAACAAGACAGATATTCCCTAGCCCAAATATGACAACAGTACTCCATACATGATCTGATATTTATTTACAAAAATATAGAACAACCTCAGATGTCAGAAAGTGATTAATGCGATACACAGAACCGACTTTACAAAAAAAAAAAAAAAGAAAGAAAGAGCTATGGATCTAATTATTAAAAAAAAAAAAAATGATCAATACAATTTACAGTCGATTTATCATAATAATATTCTCTAGAAAGCCATATATGGAGAGATAAAAAGAGAATAGAGCCTTGTGGGACACCGCTATTTGTAGCAAAAAAGTTGAAGATACCATCCAAAGTCACCTGCAAGCTTTGATCAAGTTTTGATATTTTATACGTAAATTATTTAATGAGAAAAATATCGTTTATAATCCAGAAATCGTTCATTTAAAGACACACTGGTTCATTTTACACGATGCAGTTGCGTAAATAGAAGCTATCGCTACCCACTTGAACTAGTGGTAGGTGCTCAGATCCGTAGCACCATATAACTTCCTTTGCGATAAACATAGAAAGATTATGTATCCATAAGAGTGAAAATACCTTCTGAGAATCATTCAATAAAGTAAGGTTGTTTACATAATTGTATTAGAGTAATGTCTTTGTATGCATGTATGTATGTATGTATTATTATTATTATTAGTAGTAGTAGTTGTAGTAGTATTTATTTATTTATTTATTTATTACTCACTAGGAGTAGTCATACGGACCATCATCAAAGATTTCACGTTGAGAACAACTTGTGGCATTCTATGGAATCAAAGTGACAACAAGTATCCCCAGATTTCTACCTCTTTCGATAATCTTTACATTGGAGTTTGCGTTATCGCAACATCCGCTTACCATTGATTTTTTGTTGGCAGTGATTGTTGGCCTCCACGGGAATTTGGGTGGCAATAAGCCTCCCAATTTTCTCAATCCATTTTGCGGAGGTCTGGCGAGTGCTTTCACTCCTCGGTCATTGCATCCTCCTTATATATCGTGTGTGGCGTCAGTTTATGGTAACACACACACGCTGGGGTGCATAGGTGTTAACTTTTAATTATGCAGTTTCAGTTTTCATAGTTCTACGTGATGTCTCTTTGTGTTTTACCGCCGTAGCAATTTGTATATGCCAGTCTTGCGCTTATAGCTCATATATTATTATTATTATTATTATTATTATTATTATTATTATTATTATTATTATTATTATTATTATTACTATTACTATTATTATTATTATTATTATTATTATTATTATTATTATTATTATTATAGTAGTCTCAACTTTTGGATGTTTTTAGTTGGATTTTCTTTCTTAAAGATCAGGTCAATTCCTTTGATTTTATGCATTCAAGCTGTATTTACACTATGTTACTATAGGCTGTCTTGTCAATCTGATTAAGCCATTTGTGGTGGTTTTTTGTTATGGTCTAACCAATTCCCATTTTAGATCTTGGTATTTATTTTTTCTTGTTCTTTCTCTCGCACTCTGGTATCGAAAGGGCAGGCTACGTCAATGATTGAGTAAATTCTCTTGTTTTTATTTAGTAAAATTATATCAGGTTTGGAGCGTTCAAGCACCTTATCAGTCTGTATGCAAATATCCCAAAGAAGTTTGACATTGTCGTTTTCCTGAACCACTTCTTGTTTATGCTCATAACACTTCTCATTGCAGTCTAATGCATAGAGTGCATACAGTTTGTATTATTATTATTATTATTATTATTATTGTTATTATTATTATTATTATTATTATTATTATTATTATTATTATTATTATCAATAAGATTTAAGCTACACACACACACACACACACACGCATATATATATATATATAATGCAAAAATTCAGAGATTTTACAAAAAATGTCTACAAGGGGGTGGGTTAATAAAAAGAAAACTATATAGTGAAAAAGGCACAACAGTAGTGTTTCTTATTCACTCTGCATAATTGACGCATCTTCCTGTTAACGTATACATGTATTTGATATCTTACTTACATAGCCAGTCCTGCCTAGGATCATACCCAGATGGTGTGCAAGAGCCGTGGTGAAACATTATACATTATTTTAGCCATCTGCAATTATAACATTCTGATTTTAAAAGGTAAATATTTGCAGGAACATACAGTTTTAATTTTCTGAAAGTTACTTACTACTAGAAAAGTGAATTCATTTAAAACCTCAATAGTAAGAATCGAGATTAGACTTATAAAATAAATATTTATCGGGCAAAAAAGGAAAACAGAATTGATGATTTCTTTTGTGAAGAATCTAACAAACCACAACAAACGGTCTATGAGATTGCATGTCTTTTAGTGCTTGCCTGTGAAGTGGCAGACATCTTTGTATAAACAGATGTTATCGTCTTCTTTGCGAAGACTTTTCAGAGTCGACCAGTTTGCCAACTTGTTAACGGTAATGTTTACTTACACATAAGTAAACATAGCTTGGTGGTTGAGCATCACGTTATTTGTATTGCCTTTCGTCGAGATACATATGTAAAGGCGGTATTTTCCGTTTACTATCAATAGGACCAAAGATAAACCGAAAAATCCAACAAATGTTCAAAGAAAACTATCAGTGTTACGGAAGAGTGAAAAAAGGTAGGTAACTCGTCTCATAAGCCAAACGCACACAACGCTTTCATATAGGCTAAAGAATAAGATCCACTATTCTATGTTGACTGCGTCGCTGTATTCATGGTAAAATTAGTATCGACGAAATCTTATATATTTAAATAAAACTTGTTTTGAACATAACCAGGTTGGTAATATTAAGAACATCCTGAAACAGTAAAGTACCTACGTCATTTTGAAATTCTTGAATAATTATATAATAAACAGAGTGTTAATAGCCTCCCTGTCTTCTACAAAGTTCTCCTCTGAAAAAATAATGCTGCAAACATCTTTCAAATTCAAAATCCACCCCATGAAAAAATACAGAAAAAAACCCTTTATAGTGCACGTACCCGTGATAGAAAGAAATATCGAACACCAAAAATCACGTAAATTGATCAGGTAGTTTTATTTAAGCGTGTTAATAGCCTCACTGTCTTCTACAAAGTTCTCCTCTGAAAAAATAATGCTTGGTAAACATAGCTTGGTGGTTGAGCATCACGTTATTTGTATTGCCTTTCGTCGAGATACATATGTAAAGGCGGTATTTTCCGTTTACTATCAATAGGACCAAAGATAAACCGAAAAATCCAACAAATGTTCAAAGAAAACTATCAGTGTTACGGAAGAGTGAAAAAAATGATACAATCGAATTTTAGGGCTAAACGACGATCTTTCGACGCTATGCGAAAAATAATTTTAAAGATAAAGGAAATAATTTGAAATAATTCAAACTTGCAAGGTTTTAGAAAGCCATACTTAACATGGACAAGAGAGATTGGAAACACTAAAAATTCATTGGTTAATTCCCCTTTTATATACGATTAATAAATAAATAAAAAAACAACCAGCCTTGTACATCTTCGTAATGCCTATAATTTTCCATTAATCTTTATAAAATGTTTTTTTTTTTTTTTAATGAAAATAAAAATACTTTATCAGTTTACATGATTTTGGCATACGATTTTTTTCTGTCATAGTTACGTGCACCATAAGATTTTTTCTTCGTTTTTGTTTTTTCATAGACGGGGGTAAGCCAATTTTTCAGCCCACGAAAGAATTATTCTTCTCTTTTCGCATTTTGGTTGATACTGGTTAAACAATTAAAAGCAAACATTCAAAGGTATTTTAAATTTTAGTTAAGTAAAGAGCTTGGCTTGGAGAAATGTTATTACTTAATCTGCGATGTTCACTTTATTATTAAAGGAGAATGAAAGTCCGGATTTTCAAACTCTTGGTTCCGTATAGATTTCTAATATCACATGAATCTATGTAGTTTCTATTACCTATCGAAACACCAAAAAGTCAGAAGACACCGAATATGAAGGTGAAGAAGCCAAGTTCAAATGCAGTGTAGTCTATTATATTTATTTATAGCATAATTCTATTAAGAACCATATGGGTATCCATCCTCATCTATGGTAACATAGCAACATCGTTTAATGAAAAAAAAAACAAAGTTTGATATAACTGTTAAATATGTAAAACGAAATAAGATGGACCAAAAATGATACAGGCATGAAAAAAAAAACATTAAAAACAAAACAAAACAAAAACAAACAAACAAGTGAAGTATGCATGGTCCACCTAGTGCACAGTGAACGATGCATAAAAATGACTAAGTTCAGCATTTGCCCCTCCCTATTTAGCCCCAAAACTACCCAGAGGACGTCAAATCCTGGTGAAAGTGAACAATCAGTGCAGTTTTAGGCCTTAACATATATAAATTTGAGTTCTGCATCATGCAAAAAAAAGAAATAACTAAGTCCACCATTCGCCTCCTTCATTTAGCCCCCAAAGTCCCCAAGGCCTTAACATATTTCAATTTGAGTTCAACACCATGCACAACTGCTAAATAGACATACACAGAAAATTTTGGACAAATATGGTAAAATAGTCCCAAAAATGAAGTGTTTTTATTTGCCCTACAAGAGTCTCTGCGGCATACCCAAGGGTTATCGCAAAATATAGATAAAGAATATTATATAGAAATCAGTTAGTTACAACTTTTCAGAAAGTTTTATAAAAAGTCCAAGGCATCAACTTTTTTTAATAAGCACAAAAATGTTGATTTTAGCCATTTTAACCCGAAAGGAACCCCTAAGGGAACGGTCGGAGTTTTCCCGGAAAATCTGTTCTGTTACTTTTTTTACTCATATCATGTTTAATGTTTGTGCAAAATTTCAAAAAATTCCCAGGCGTAGTTGAGAAAAGTGCGTACGGACAAACGGACGAACGGACAAAGGTTGAATTTACAGGTCCACCCACTCTTTGTCGAGGAGATAAACAAAACAGTAATAAAGCAGAAAGAAAAAAAGGTGGAGAGAATATTATGCAAGGATAATAACGATGTTTATTTTAGGTTTTGGAAATTCGAAAATAAAATGTCTTTTAGCAATTCTGATAAAAATTTAGGTTATCAAATATTCTGGCGAGTATTATTTTAATATCTTTGTCCAGCGTTCAACTGTTTACCGGGAGGCGATTTTTAATGATTGAGACCCAATTATAGATTTTAAGTAAAAAGCTTACCTTGTTACAAAGATCCACTAGTTGAAAACATCTAGGAAGTAATCGAATCAATCATTGAATTATTAAATACTATACGTACCAACACAACTATTTATTCATCATTGGTTTCATTCGCAAATTCATAAACTGTGATGTAACTGTTAAGATATTCTTCTTGCTTAACTAAACATAAGTCTTTTTACTTTTATATGACTATTATCATATCTATATTTTTTATATAAAAATATACACAAACATACGCAGTGATATAATAATAGAGGGAACGATTTATTATCCACTAGCATGGATACCCGGCGTTTCCCTGGTGGAAATAAAGTTCGGTTTGGATGCTATAATAAGGATATTGAGCACTTTCATCGATAACCCAAGAAGAGAAGAGAATCGCCCCAAAAAAGAAGAACAGTCCCCCAGATATTTCGGCAGAAGGGATAGGAAGAGAAGCAATTTTTGTTTCGCGTGCGCTAGAACTCCCACCCGCTTATATATAATATAAAGCTGAACGTCTGTGTGTGTGTCTGATCACGAATAGGCTCCTATATGGTTGACTATTATAGAAAACTGATCACATATAATGATAGAAGATACATCGAGACACAATGGGTATGTTTGATCTGGCATAATGCTGATTCATAAAAACTGTGGGGTCTGCGCACGTGCCTGGTTCACAAAGTATGTAAATAAAAAAAAAAAATAAATAAAAAAAAAAACGTTTACAAGTGTTTTTGATATAGATGTACATGATGATACTTTGATAAGTATGTTTTAACTTAAATAGGAATGGTATGATAAAATTGTGGGGTTTGGGTTCGCGCCTGGCCCCCATAGAATGGAAATAGGCACAAACTTTAATAAAGACTTTTCATATTTATCTGCATAAGTATACTTTGATAATTATGTTTCAATTTTAAGAAATATGGTATAATAAAATTATGGGGTGTTCGTTCGCGCCTGACCTCCATAGAATGGAAATATGTCCAAAGTTTAACAAGTTTTTTTTTAATATAGATCCACAGAGTATTGGGATAAGTGTTTCAGTGTGAACAGGTATGGTATAATAAATTATGGGGTTTATCTATTTTATTTTTACTTCCATCATATTTCGCTTTGATTTTGATACCCCCAAATTCGAAGCTATCTCTTTACAACCCTTCCTTTTCATAACCTATCATACTTTCTAAATCAGAGTCCATTTTCTGTAGACTTTTTTTGAATCCAGTCAACGACGGGTACTTTTGCTAGTACATATATATATATGAATCAAAACAACTTTTTATTCAATCAAAATAGCGGCGAATGCTCGTGTGACCTAAAAAAAAAAAAATTAGCCGCAGTAGGCAGCCTTGGAACTGAAACGCGAAAAAGTTACCGGCAAACGCCTTTGTCCATCAAACCACGACTGCTTATGACATTATAACGCTGCAAAATAACCTGCTTAAACGTTGTTTCAGTTAGCTACACGTGCGTGACTTGCGAAAAATGCAACGAGAACCATGACCTTGCACTTCCAAAAAATAGTGCAGTTAAGCACCACAGAATTAATCTTTTTTTTTAATTTTCACAAATCATTCGTCCGAGGCATTGCTCTTTCAGATGGTACCGGTTTCGACTCAGTTGAATGCGGCTGACGAAATATTTTAGCAGATATATGAACACACAAACGAATAAACACACAAATAAATAGATGGTAAATTTTGCTTTTATTTTTTCATTATTTCTGTTAATAATAGGCTAGCCGTAGAGCGCACGACGTTGCCCGGTCGTAAAATGCGCTTATATACTTTTTTTTATTCATGTAGATTTGGTATTTATGATTACAGAGCGAATTCTTTGTTGAATATTATATAGTACCTGATACATAGTACTAAAGTATCAAATTCGAATTAATACTAAGTAGTAAATTCAAAAGTATAAAAAAATGACTTGAGTGTCATTAGCTAGAATCGAAACCAAAACACTTTGTACTCCAGACACGTCCTCTATCGGTTGATCTATAGACAGAGAGTTAAGAAGCATTTAAAATTAAACCACTTCAAGCAATGAATGAATATGCGCATGCGCAAAAGTAACAGAAATATGTCGCCGAGTTGAAATAAATATTTTATATTGCGAACTAGTCTGCATATTTTTGTACGCATTATTTATCAATCCAAACAAAGATTTTACTTCGGTATAAACCATCCTTGGTTCATGATTATTATTTCCTGTTAATTTCAGTGTTATGTGACTGATAGTTTAAGAGTTTATATGTTTTTATGTATACATGTTTTACACAGGCACACATACATACATCTTGCGTTATATAGATAAAATATGGTGCAACTGTTGAATAGTCTGAAATAGTATTGTTCGGCTTGACGCAGACAGATATGAAATGTCAATTAATTATAGATACCATGAACAATAAATAATTAAAGTTTTAGTTAAGAGAAAATCGTCCGTGTCGAATATAATTCAAAATTGATAATGAAATTAGAATGAATGTCTTAACTAATTTTTATCAAACAATTACTCCACTAACTACCGATTACACACTAACATGGCTGAGTGTTCTTCAAACTTTACGATTTTTGACCAAAGTGCTTGTTTCATGTTCATATTCGCTCATTGACATGCGTTATCGATCCATCTTTACTTTGTCTACCTTTCGACCGTATTGTATTATGTCTTCGACGCATATTTTGAAGCCACCACACTGAATATTTGATGACAGGATATTGATGGAATTTCGATTAATTTTTGTAGCTCTGCCATAGTGATGTGATCAGATAAATTATGATCAATGACGAAGTATCTGATTTAGTATTTGAAAATTTATACTTCTGATATAGCTTCAGTTGACACTTTAAAGTCAGTATAAATGTAAGATAGAGATATGCGTTGGACTTTTACTTTCGCCGCTTCTACATGAAACAGAACGGGCACATCTTTTAATGCGACGGTTCCGTTTTATGTAGAGGCGGCCAAACCTAAATTAATTTATTTTCAGCAATATTTAAATCTATACACAGTGGGTGCAATAAGTATCAGATACAAAGCAAAAATTTGATTTATTTTTATTACACGAAAACAAAAACAAAACAAAGTGTTATTCTAATGTATTTTTGTATGATAAATACAAACCTCGTATCAAAAATCTAATATAATTACGCATTCACTAGAAAGTTTCATAAATGTCATATCTAAGGTTCAAAAAGTATCGAACTTTTTGCTTTGTATCGGATACTTATTGCACACACTGTATCCATAAAAGTGAAATTGTGTGTGTGTGTGTGTCTGTCTGTCTGTGAGTGTACATTTCCCAACCAAATTACTCGACTCGAGATTTGACATAAGGGGTATTGAGATTTGGGAAATCTTTTTAATCAGTTGTCGCCCAGAAATTTGGCTGCCAAGAGGTCAAAGTTCCACGATTTGACCTTTGAAAACTCTACCAAACTCCTCCGCAAATTTTGGATCTAAACACTTGAAATTTAGATGTAGATTACTTGGACATGGATCAAACTTTGTAATTTGATTTAAATCCAATACAATAAATTACTCTGCAAATTTCTGGTCTAAACATTTAACATTTTACAAAAAGTTTATTCAGACATAGGGCAAGCTTTTAAATCGTTTTTATGGCCGAGAATTTGGCTGCAAAGGGGTCAAAGTTCAAAAGATTTGACCTTTGCGGTCTCTAGCAAATTTTGAGTCTAAACATTTGAAATTTTACACAAGGGGTATTCAGACATGTATTAAGCTTTTTAATCAGTTTTTGGGCGAAAATTTGTCTGCCAAAAGATTAAAGTTGAAAAAGTTGGCCTTTGCAGACTCTACCAAACTCCTCCGCCAATTTTGGGTCTAAACACTTAACATGGACATGAATCAAACTTTATATATATATATACATATATATATATATATATATATATATATATATATATATATATATATATATATTAGCAGTTCAGCCCAGCTTTACTGTTTATAACTTTATTTGCATATATATATATATATATATATATATATATATATATATATATATATGCAAATAAAGTTATAAACAGTGCATGTGGCCCAAGCAAAGCTGGGCTGAACTGCTAGTAATAAACATTAATAAATCGAGACAATGTTATTTTCAGAAAATAAATCTCTAAGATCTTCTAGATACACAAATCTTGGACAAAACTAAAAGCACGAAAAAATTGTTTCAAAGGATAATTTTATGCATGAAAATAGAAATATGAGCTGTGTAACTCTATATTATTCATCCTTAGTATAGTTGTTGCTGCGTAACAATTATGTCGTACTGTTTTGGCTCAGCGTTCACATTCGGAAAGATATCCTTGTAAGCTCCAACTATTGATTCTTTTCTTTATCGAACTTCTTTCATTACAATTGTAATTTACTGCATAATTAACTGAAAATTCTACGAAAGTTTCGCAAAATTAACACCGACTATAGTGCGTTTCCCTTCATACTTTTGGGCTATCTCTTATTTTGCCGAGAAGGAATGTTTTTTTTTATTAACCTTCAACAATGAAATTGGAGATCACTCTTCTGTTCTGCTGTTTCTAAATTAGAATTTTAATGACTACGAAAAAGCTAATACGCACGCGCTTAAACTCACTTCAACGATCTTGTTCACTGACATGTATAATCCCTGAATGCCTTTATAATGGTTCTAAAGATTTGTGCATTGGAAGTATTTTTTCATGATTATATGATACAGCACTGCTTACTGACTGATCACAGAAGTTAAGCAACATTAAACCTAGCCAGTATATACATGGGTGTTGAATGCCAACTTTCAGAAGTCTAGAAGTAGACGTGGCTATAAAGCAGAATTATCTTTGTGGAATCTATTATAAACCTCTCCTTTCTGTAATAGTTTGAAGCTTAAATTACGTACCTTGTCGCGGAAGGTTTAGCCGTCTACGAAAACAAAACCCCAGAAGTTATATCGATCCTTCACCTTTTGATAAACATTGGGTTTTGCATTTTTAGTTTCTACTTCTCAATGAACTACAGCACTGTAGTACCAGGAGAAATAAATATATTTGTTTCAGTATTCAAGAAGGACGAAACTATATATATATATATATATATATATATATATATATATATATATATGTGTGTGTATGTGTGTGTATGTATATATGTATATATATATATATATAATATAAAGCTGAACGGCTGCGTGTGTGCGCGCACGCGTGTGTGTGTGTCTGGTCACGAATAGGCTCATATATGGTTGACTATTTAAAAAAAAAACTGATTACATATAATGATAGAAGATGTATCGAGACACAGGAATGGGTATGTTGGATCTAACAGAACGGTGGTTCATTAAAATTGTGGAGTCCGCGTTCGCGCCTGGTCCACAAGTATGGAAATAAAAAATTAAAACATTAAAAACAATGTTTACAAGTGTTTTTGATATATATGTACATAAGAATACTTTGATAAGTATGTTTTAACTTAAAAAGGGATGGTATAATAAAATTGTGGGATCTGCGTTCGCGCCTGGTCTCCATAGAATGAAAATAAGCACAGTCTTTAATAAAGACTTTCATATCTATCTGCATAAGTATACTTTGATAATAATGTTTCAGTTTGAAGAAATATATTCGCGCCTGATCTCTATAGAATGGAAATATGACACCAAGTTTAAAAAAAGTTTTTTTTTTATATAGATGCACAGAATATTGGGATAAGTGTTTCGGTGTGAACAGGTATGGTATAATAAATTATGGGGTTTATCTATTTTAGTTTTACTTTCATCATATTTTGCTTTGATTTTGATACCCCCAAATTCGAAGCTATCTCTTTACAACCCTTCCTTTTCATAACATATCATACTTTAATAAATCAGAGTCCATTTTCTGTAGGCTGTTTTTGAACCCAGTCAACGACGGGTAATTTTTGCTAGTATTTATATATATATATATATATATATATATATATATATATATATATATATATATTCTTCATAAGTTTTAGGTTCAGTTTCGATTCAAGCTGGTGTAATTCATGTGGATATATTTTTTTGTTTTTGAAATCACAACTTTATAACATATAAGAATCGATAGAAAATTGACTCTAATAATATATACCAAATCTGCATAAACTAAAAAAGCGTATTTACGACCGGACTACGCTGTCGAATTTCCAAAGGTCCCGCTAGTTTCCGTATTGATATCATTACTTTTCTTATATAATTAAAAATACGTATACTGAGTCTTAGTCAATGAGATGTATCATATTACACATATTCTACTTTAAGTGTTTCTTACCAATAAAATTACATTAGTTTAAAGAGGATATCTAGCCCGGAATGAGCCAAATATATTGGCAAAGAACAATGTTTCGATTGATGCAATTTTGATATTCTTCAGCTCCGTCTTTTCGGATGTCTAAGGATCGAACCATTACATCCTCAGAAATTGTCAATTCTAACTTATTTAACTTAACTACTTTATCCGTTGCTCTATTTCATAGGTTTTCAATTCCAACATAAAAATTCCAAAATTTGACAAGACACACTTGAAAAGGTCACCTAAAACAGATTAGATGGTTGCATGAGTTGAAGGTTCGTGAAAATAATATGAAGAATATTCCGAATGATCTAAATTATACAGAGAATACAAGCAAGTCTATCTTTGTAGCTTACATGTAATGAGTATATTTTATATTACTTCTCCTTCATTTTACTACTATTATTACTATACAGTATTAATAAATATACGTAATTTTAAAAGTTTTTTTCCCTTCGAATTTGTTTTAATTTTTTTTGCTTGAATTATCTGAAGAGATGGACAGTTTTTTTTATTGTCCTTTCTATTGAAACAATTTGTAATCATTTGAGTAAAAACAAAAACCCGAGGTGGAAAGAATGAACACACACACACACACACACACACACACACACACACACACACACACACACACACACACACACACACACACACACACACACACACACATATATATAGATGTATAAACATATATGTATAAACGTGTATATATATATATGCATTTTGAAATTGCTTCTAGTAAGTATTACGCGATTTCCGCATCATGCAACAGCTACTGTAACCCAACCTTGATGACCCCCCCCAAAAAAAAACCCACCAAAATCCACACACTAAGCAAGTAAGTGGCATATTACTAAGTATTGTTTGAAATACTTCTATCTTAGATTGGGAGAAGAGATAGATATGGGGGACTGTGAACGGCGTGATGACTCCTATTCCTGAATTTTTTTCATTATATCAGAAACTGTACATTGTCAACAATCTCACATTCGTCATTAGCAAATTTCTGTCATTCTTCTCTATAATGACAATATTTTATTATTAGTTTGTTGATATGTGTTGCTTACGGACTGTAACCAGTAACTGTAAATATGTTCTCTCTGCAATCTCAAGGAAGTTAAGTGTTACGCGATTGAAAGTAAGGACGTCAACCTCGCCTGTAATTGAACATTAAGTTAACCCATGGCGTAACTCATCCATTACATGTTTATAATAGAGAGCCATTTTCGTACTCTCAAATTATTCAATACTAGCAGTATCCGGCTGTGGATGTTGCTCCGTTAATGGCTGAAATCACCTGGTAAATCAAAAATACGAAATATGAAGCGTTGGGCATATGAAACGAAACACGCGTCCCGACTATCGAAAGTGAATCGTTCATTTAACTGGAATTTGCATATAAATAACGAAATAAATCAATGCAGTCGACTGTTTTTTTTTGAGGAGGGCGTTGTAAATTTTAAATTACTTTTTTTAAAAATAAATGCTAGCCATAGAAAAACTAAAAAAATTAGAATAATTAAAATAAATACTATTTCACAGGATGTTAAATCTAAATTAAAATTTATACGAATGAAGGAATCTAGTTAAAACTTTCTTTTCGTTTGCAATGTTTTAGTTGTTGTAATCAACTTCTCGTTAAATATAAAATATTTAGGTTAACAATGAAAACAACAGTTGATTGTATTTATCATTTTATAAGGTTTATGTGACAAAAATGTTTGCGTACGTAAGTATCCAGTAGCGGTTATTTGGTGGCCATATACTGACTAAAAAACACAATAAACTTAATACGATAGATAGAATAGTAACATTTATTTGCTTATATTCAAGTTTTATTACCACTTCTTCGTACATAATAAATAGTCAGAAAAGGGAAGACGAAAAAAAAAAAGAAAGATTTACAACGCTTCTCGACCGCCAACAAAAAAAACAACAGTCGATTCCATTTACTTCTTTTATTATTTTCATTCAAATTCCAGTAAAATGAACGATTCTCTTTCAATAGCCGGAACGTGTGCATCGTTTGATTTGCCTGGCAACGAAAGTATGTTTTAGTTAAGACGCACGCTAAACCAAAAACACGTACACGTGTATATACATGCCGAAACTGTAATCGGCGTTACACGCATTAAGAGAGAAAGAGAGGCGTAAAAATCTAAGCATTTAATAGACTTGAAGCCGTGCGGAATAATATGCCTGTTAGTGACACCATATTGTATTTGTAATAACCTTTCGTTTATTTAGGAAAGAATAGAATTCCGGAATATCAGAATGTTCAGAACTCAGCCAATCAGAATGGGCGGAATATGGGTAGAGACCTGTTAATGGTCATGAATTGGAAAAGGAAAGCTTATGTAATGATCTACGTGTTTATAATCAAGTTACGAAGTGTGTAACTACATTATCTGTTGTAAGTGTAGATTTTCTCCCAGTGTTGACTGGTGGTGGTCGGAGGACTAAATATCCAGGAGGAAAAATAGGAACTCTTTATTCTAAAAATGTTGCGATTACTATAGTGTTTCTCCTAGGATGCATTATAATATTTTATTGTAACGACTAAATGTGTCTAAAATGGCGTTCTAAAGTTACATTAAATTGTGGCTAATAGTCTAGACATGTTAAATTTGTATGTGGTATTTGTTGTTGCAAACCTACGGTACTTTGGTCAAGAGAGGAATTTCTGCTATCGAAATATTATATAGGAAATAAATTAGAAGGAAAAAATACGCAAATGATGAAACTGCGATATAGAGAGATTGAAATTTGTTTTGAATGTTTTTTTTTTAAGGAATAAACACTTATCAACTTCAAAAGCCACTCGAGGATAACGGTTAATAGAATAAACTGTCAGTTGTATGCTGAAGAATAATATGAGAGGAGCGAGATAAAATCAACAAAATTTGATAACTCACGGGGACAATTTATGACATTGATTTGTTGATATTGCATTTCATTACAATTACGTGTTAGTTTGTAAGGAAAAGTCCCTTTGGTAGTATATTCCACCGACCTGAAACCCCTGGGAAGAAGGTATATTCATATGAATGTCGCCTCATACTAGAAAGAAAAATAATATTTTCCGTTATTGTAAAATTTCAAGTTCTTGCCGTGAATGTCTTACAAGGAAACCCTGAGATTGATGGTCAGTCGAACATTTCACATAAAAAAGAGTAGAAAAATACTGGCAATGTCTCTTTTATAAAAGGGCTACAAAGAACAGACGTTCCCATTCCTCACAATATTACAATGTCAAAATTGTTCTGTTTAAAAGACTTTTGTCCGAAAAAACATTTCACTGGTGAGTTTGAGATGCGACATTTGCCAATGCGAAGTTAATGGTGACAATTGCTCCAGAATTGTGGATTCATGTTTTTGAACACGATGAAGCCAGGCTAAAGACGAACAACTAAAATAACGAAATCTGCCGAAGGAACCCCACATAAAAAGGAACGAATTGTAAACTCCCCCCTCTCTCTCTCTCTCTCTTTATATATATATATATATATATATATATATATATATATATATATATATATATATATATATATATATATATAATATAAAGCTGAATGTCTGTGTGTGTATGTGTGTCCGGTAACGAATAGGCTCCTATATGGTTGACTATTTAAAAAAAAACTGATTATATATAATGATATAATAATATCGAGACACAGGAATGGGTATATTTGATTTGGCAGAACGGTGGTTCATTAAAATTGTGGGGTCTACGTTCGCGCCTGGTCCATAAATATGTACTCTGTCAATCGCAAAAAGTGTTCAACTTTACAGGTGTCACAAGATGCTGTACTTTTAAAGACGTATCTAACCAGTATATAAATAAAATATTTGCATCAGGAGTGAGCTACTTCCTGGGGCGATAGAATGAGCCAACTAATTTTTCAGTAATTTTATTAAAAGTTTAGATCGAGTACTAGTTAATATTATGACTTAAAAAAAGAATGAATTACACGCATCACCGAAAAATGGCATTTAATAATAATAGTTAATTAGATATATTCGTTACGGGCACTGTTCACGATATCAAAACAAAATGTTCCTTCAAACGTTGGCGTATAACTTTACAACTGAACAAAAGTACTCGATAAAATTTAGTTTTAAAGTTACAGTCTTCTATAGGTTGAAGGTTTAAGCCTCACTGCGGGTGATATTTTCCAGTGATGATTGACGGAACGAAAGCATGCTACTTCCGTGGATTAAATAAACGGTTCCGTTCGAAATATCGTGCCGATTCTCTAGTTTGTCAGAGAAATATTTGAGTTTTGGGAGAAAGATTTCTGAGTTCAACAAGAAACACCTGAGAAAGATTTGAGGTTACATCGACCGAAACGTTGTAAAATGAACACTGAAGATGAGTCGAAATAATACGAATAATCAATCCTCATTTCAAACGTTGAACTTAGGTGCAGAAGAGAAAAGGTTTTAGACACGCAGCGTGTTCAGGTACTTAAGCTAGTTATATAAACCCTGTGTATTGCTTTATTGCAGGTCAATATTTTTTTAATTTTGAAATTGCTATGAAATGCAGAGAAATGAAATTTGGTACACTAGAAGAACAAAACAAGGTGCTCTATTTTCCTGATGTTTGTGGAATTTGAACAAATATTTTCTATTTTCTGCTACATGTGTATCACTTTATTGCAAGTGTCTAAAATGTATATTTTTGGCAAAAAAAAAAAAACAATATTCTAACTTCATATTTCTATTCATATGAAATAAAGAACATATCCAGTAACAATATTAATAAAATAAAAAAAAACAGGAACGAATTTCACATTATTTTATTTAAGAAATATATAATTATCAACATAACTTCCATGCTTCAAAATCACTCTGAATATCCTCTTGTCTACTAATGATGTCAATCAGCAGATTTGAGATTATGTGATGCTATAGAATACTTCCAACATTTTCCTCCAAAGTTAATCCCTTGACGAAAATTGAACACCTACTTCATAAAGTTCATCTTTATCATTGACCAGAGCTGCTAAATTGGGTTTATATCTGGAGAACAAGGTGGCCATGTCATCAAATTTTCTCCAATAATGCCTAATGACTTAAGATAGGGTGTCGTAGCATTGGCTAAGTGGGATGGCGCATTGTCGTGCATAAAAATCAAGGTGCGGTGACGCACTAATGAAAGGTCATTAAGCCATGGTGACAAATGCTCATTTAAAAATAAAATATAAGACTGGCTTGTAAGTTTGACATTTTATGACACTTAAAATAGTCCAATTTGTTCATCTCAGCCTAAAACATGACACCTTCACCTCTCTGTTGACTCCCATCTGGGCCATCAAGGGTTGCTCTGGCTTCATCAGTGAAAAGAACAGTTTCAAAACTATTTTTCATGTATTTCTGAGCCCAAACCAAACGTTTTTCCTTATGAGTTTAGTTTAAAACAAGTCTTGCTATATGCTTAATACTTCTTGCAATTTCATTTAAGACATTGCAGTGTGTATTTCTGGCTAAGGAAGGTATTCCAGCCTTGTCAGGTATAGCAGCACTGTTGTTGCCCGACTGCGTGATAAGTTGACGGCGAATTTTTCTAACATCACGAGCAGAAACTGACTTTCTTGTGTTTTTTGTCTTTCCTTGGTTTGATGTTTAGATTTTCAACGAATGAAGACAATGTTCTTCGATCTATTCCAAACTCCTTTGCTAGATCTACGAGAGATAAACCTTCTGCAAGGCCTGTAACAACACGTTCCTTTTCACTAGCTGTCAAATGACAATTTCTAGGCATTTTGGGCGACCTGCAATAAAATGATACATACTTAAAATTAGCGAATAATAGAAAACTTAGCATAATTTTCAAAATATTTGTTCAAATTCCACAAAAATCAGGAAAATATGGCACCTTGCTATGTTCTTCCAGTGTACCAAATTTCATATCTCTGCGTTTTGTAGCAATTTCAGAATTCAAAAAAATATTGACTTGCAAAAAACGAGACAGGAGGTTTATACACACACATATATATATATATATATATATATATATATATATATATATATATATATATATATATATATACATACATATATATATATGCATACATATATATATATATATTATCCCATTGATTACTGTACACGCAATAACCCTTATCCCGGAGTGATAAGTGGTAACTTCCTTGTAATATATATATATATATATATATATATATATATATATATATATATATATATATATATATGCAAAGAGAGCGAAGGAAGGAGAGAGAGAGAAGGTAGCTATCTAAAAACAATTAGAAACATGCATGTCATGTAAAGCTTAAACAAAGATTGCTTAAACATTAAGCTACAAGATTTGGTAGATGATAAGATCTCGCAAATTTACTTGCTTCTGTGCGCCAGAAATGTTTGGTGCTATGTTCTTCAATTCTCCATGAAGTCACAAGACTATAAAAAAACGATGAAATTTTCTTCCAACTTATTATAACCATCAACGATGTGCCTCCTCTGAATACATGTATTCAATTGTTTTATGAATGCATATAAAACGATTTTAACCTTTTCAATGCTTTATCGTTTTCCCATAAACATGGTGTAGCAAAGTATTACAGGTATGCATATTACTAAAATTAGATCAAATCCTAGGAGGATGTTACCTCATGATTACACTAGTGGAGAAAACGAAAATCGGCAAGTTAAAAAAAAAATTTTGTTGGTGCTTTTTGTGTATTTTTCAAGCTTTATCAATGTATACACACCTCCAGATATATGCTTTTTCACATGCGGATTTCCTACTTTTTAGGACATGCTGATACGATTATAGCAAATTTGTTATCTGGCGCATCACTATCAGGTTGACATGAAAGTTCTTTCAGTTTTTAGCTGAACATATGTTGGCTTAAAACAAAAAAACTATTTATAATATTAAGCACCATCAGAATCCACACACTTTTGCTAACGCAAAACAAGTGTATTTATGCCAGTAACGTAAAAATCTTGCTTTCTGGTGGCGATGAAGTCGCTGAATGCGTTTTTGATATCGCTTGGTTTTTGAAGCATTTCTCACGCAAAAAAGTTGTCGGGGTGCTTTAAAAACTAATAGTTGGTATATAAGAAATCAAGAGTATTGCGGATGAGACAGAGTTTCGTAGCCAATTCGTTCAACTTCTGATGGGTCAGTTTAGCAACATGCGGTCGGACAATGTTGTGGATGAGAACTGGGCCTTTTCTGTTGACTAATGTCGAGTGTTTTTGTCAAAGTTCATGATGCATTTACCATTTGTTGACAATACATCTCCGCCGTATAAGTTTCGCCAGCATTCATAAACTGTAATGGATGAGACCGGTCGCAGATCACTAAACAGTTTGCGTGCCCTTCTTTTGGTGCAACGATAGCTTCGCAAATTGTCGTGGAGCTTCGTCAGCGTCTAACAACCGAGGTAAGCGTCGCCGATTGTCGTGAAGAACACACTTTTCATTGCAACCGGTCGAGAAACGAGCCCTTATTGTCGCGTAAAGAATAGAAGATGGCACTTTATAATGGCGTTTGTCTTCAACTTATTAGCTTGGCCTTCGAATCGGACCAGACTTATGCTGTGAAGGGGAGATCGATTCAAGACAATTTGCATTTGATACGCTCGATCATAGAGGGGACAGAAGACGACGCCGAAGCCGCGCTGTATGATAGGCCGACGGTAGCGGTGCAGATCAACGGTAAGCTGTCGGAGTCATTCGCTGTCTCTTTGTCGGTGCATCAGGGTTGTCCGCTGTCGCTTCTATTGTACGTCCATGCGTTGGAACCCATCCTTCGCAAGTTAAGGGACGATGCGGCTACACCAGTCCTGCGCGGAATAGTTCTCCCTGGAGGCACACGAGCCAGGGTTTCCGCGTTCGCTGATGATGTCACCGTGTTCGTGTCTTGCCACACGGACGTTCAAGCGGTGGTCGAGGCGCTCGCTCGATACGAAGAAGTCACAGGAGCCATCTTCAACCGCAGCAAGTCTGTCGGCCTGCGGTTGGGGGCCTGGACCGGGGTAAACTCGCTTCCGGGTATTTTTAGCTGGACCGATGGACCGGTCCGTATTCTCGGTGTCTGATTTGGACCGGGACTTCAACTGGAAAAGAATTGGTCGGAAGTATATGGCAAGGTCAAATCGTCGGTGAAGACTTAGATTGGAAGGAAATTGTCCTTGAAGGGTCGGGCGGAGGCGTGTGCTACATACGTCTTTCCGCTCATCCTTTACCGATTGTCTGTACTTCCTCTCCCTGCAGAACGACTAACCCGCTTGCAAGGGTGCCTCGATTCACTATTGTGGAACGATGGTAAGTATTATGTCTGCAGAGAGGTCTGTGTCCAGAGTCCGAGCGAGGGAGGCCTGGATCAGCCCAGTCTCTTGTGTCATAGAAATACCGAGAGATTGGCTTTCCTGGGTCGTTCACTTGAAGACGCTCCTTGGGTCCCTGTGGTTGAGAACTCGTTTCCCAATCTCAAACCCAACCCCTCGGTAGAAGGTCGTCGTAGACCGAGGGGGAAGTTCTTCTCCGAATGCCGGACCGCTCTTAGAGCTTTGCCGGGGACCAGTGTCCTCGATCAGCCAAGAAAGAAACTTCATCGGGAGCTAGTGGAGAGGACCGCGAAGGATCCACTTTGTAGGCGGATGGGATGGTCGATGGAGGTTGTCCGTTCTCATTGGAGTTGGGCGCCGGGACGGGAGATTCTGAACAACTCGGATTTTTCCATCACCTGGCGACTGGTCCGAAGCGCGCTGCCCCTTCTCGACGAACTCTGCTGGTATAAAGAACATACGAGGGGCTTCTGTCCGCGCTGTGACGAACGCGAGCCTGAAACGATCGGGCACACGTTTTTTAGTTGCAGCCGGATCCAGCCCTTATTGGTGTACGTTGGGGGGGGGGTAACGGCTCGCATCGATGCCGAATGTCCACTCGATCTCGACGAAGGTTATTTTGTGTACACCATGGAACCGCCGCTCCCCAGGGAGGAAAGAATGGTTTTCCTGGCGATCCTGGTAGTAGCGCGCATGGTGATTTGAATCACGCGCCTCAAGTTGGTCCACGAAGGGACATCTGTTCCGGATCGGGATCTGATCGTTTACTTTAAACATTTGCTTAAAGTAAAGATCAGATGCGATTGGAGGAGGTTGTCTAGAGTGGAATTTGACAAGAGGTGGGTGCACAGCACTAGTTTGTGCATCCGTCGAGGAGCCAAGTTTCAATACGTGTTCCCTCCTTAAGCATGGAACGGGCGGTGCTGGGTCCTTCGGAACCCATCCCGCTTAGGTTCTAGCTAAGTCATTTTAAGAAGACTCTTGATTGGTGGTACAAATGAGATCCTGTTCCTGATTTTATTTTTTGGTACTAGAGTCTGCCCATCCCCTTTGTGCCACATCCTTGTTTTTTCAACATCTCCGGTCACTCCCCTACTCAGAGGTCACATTCCAACCCCCTCCACCCGTTGCTTTGTTTTCTCCCACTTCCATTAAGGTATTTTCCCCAATCCCTATTAGGGATCGCCCTGCTTGTTTTCGGTTCCCTGGAAAACAGTGGGGGGGGTCTAGTCACCTAGATTAGTACAGGGGGGGTCTCACTAACAACCCAGTAGGATTTATGTTTTGTTTTTGATATGAACACTTTTGATTAGTTTTCCCCACTCCACGAACAATCTTTCTCTTAATTCAAAAACTTTTTTATTTTCTAATGAAATTGAATTTTATTTTTCAAACATGCACACACACACACACACACACACACACACACACACACACACACACACACACACACACACACACACACACACACACACAAAATTAAAAAAATGCATACACAAACACACAGACAACTGTTTATAAATTGTAAATATGTTTTTGACTCTTAAACGCTGGGGATTTATTAGTTAGATTAAGATCCATAGAGTGAATGAGGTATTTTGGTAAATGTTGCCAGTCAAGAGTAAGACTCCAAAGTCTACATTTATTACTTTTAATCACTTTAGTCACAAACACCCTGAACCCTTTCCCTCCCCAATCTCTTGTAGGGCCTTGTGCCTAATGTTGTTGTTCAAGAATCTTTTGTTTTTTACTTAATTGTATTTTCAAAATTTTTAAAAGCAATAAAATATATAAACAAGATCAAAGTGTAGTATCTGTTCCGGCAGATACTGCGACAAAGACCATATGTGGGGGAAACCCCACATATAAGACCTTGATCAAGGTAGGGGCAACTCTTCATACCAATTGTCACTATCCAGCTCCCCTACTCCCCGGGGAGTTTGTCCCCATTTCCCCTTCACTCCTCACTTTAAAAAATCGACCTTGTCAGTGGGGGAGCAAATAAATACCTCAAAGTGTAGTATCTGTTCCGGCAGATACTGCAAGCAAAGACGATATGTGAGGGAAACCCCACATATAAGACCTTGGTCAATGTAGGGGCAACCCTTCATACCAATTGTCACTATCCGGCTCCCCTACTCCCCAGGGAGTTGGTCCCCATTTCCCCTTCACTCCTCACTTTAAAAATCGGCCATGTGCCTAATTTACTCAGTGGGGGAGCAAATAAATACCTCAAAGTGTAATATCTGTTCGGGCATATACTGCAAGCAAAGACCATACGTGGGGGCGACCCCACAGATAAGACCTTGGTTAATGTAGGGGCAACCCTTCATACCAATTGTCACTATCCAGCTCCCCTACTCCCCGGGGAGTTGGTCCCCATTTTCCTTTCACTCCTCACATTAAAAATCGGCCTTGTGCCTAATTTGCTCGGTGGGGGAGCAAATAAATGCCATCTGTTCTTCAGATGCTGCACTTCAATTTCTTGTTCTCTGGCAGTGGAGTAGAAATCCTTCACGACTGAGACAATTTTTATTTTTGTTCCTTTTTTCCACGTTAAAAAATGACCCTGGTGTCTAACTCTGTCCCGTGGGGAGGCATTGTAAATACGAACTTATTACGCACGCATTTGTCAAGGTTTTAGTCTTTTGTGTGTGGACCGGCTTCGACTAAGCCTCTTAATTTTGCATTGCATTCAGTTATGGTTCCTAGGCCAAATGCATCGTTGATATCGTGAGCTGTTTCACCAGCTTTTTGATCTAGCTTAAATTGAAATAAGAAAATTATGCAAAGACATAATTATTTTAAAACGATTGTAATTCAAAAGATTATATATAGAGAAAAACTCCCTTTAAAATGATACACAATGTAAAGGTATTATAACGAAAACTTATTTGAAAATAATCCATTTAAAATCAAAGTTAAAAGATTTGCAAGAACTTTCTTCTCAACCAAATAAAATTACACAAAGTCCTAGGATGATACCTTACACGCATTATTCAAGTACCCATTAGACCAGCGCGACACGATCTTTAAAAGGTGTTTTCAATACTTATTCTTAACATAAATAATCTGTAATGTGAACTATTTACGCATGCGCATTCGTAAAACAGTTAACAAACGGATAAAAATCCGATCGCTACCAAGTACCAATTTTTCAATGTTGACCTCATAGCATTTCTTTTTTAACGGAGGAAAACGGCTAAAAAGTTTCCACCTGTCTGAATATCCTATATACCGAATTTCAAGTTTGTAGATAAAAACTTATTGAGCATACAGGTTTAGAAGCGCCCTAACACGTATATATATATATATATATATATATATATATATATATATATATATATATATATATATATATTCCTACTTGACAAATTTCTACTTGTGAAACACCGGCTTGGGGTTATTATCTGGTTGGATGACCGTGTCCCTTGTCGAGACGAAGTAGTTCCATTCCACAGTCGGATTTCGCCGCGGTTTGCTTGATATGTGTCAGTTAATTCTTGTGTGCGGGGCGTTTGCTCAGATGGCAGAGCTTGCCTCGCATGCAAGAGGCTCGGGTTTCGAATCCCGGGCTGATGAGCCAAAATGGGGGTGAAGCTCGAGTCTTGGACTTCCTGTTTGTTAGCTGTCATTGCTTTTGTAGGTTGCGACCTTGTTTGGCTGTGGAAATAATTATATATATACATGGTGTATAATGTAATGTGGGTCCTCTGATATTACTAGACTGTTCTGGGATATTATAGATTATAGTTACACAACTATAATAAACTTGGGCCAAAATAAACTAAGATTAAACACACACGTTAACGTCTTATTAACCTTTTTATTTAAAAGCAATTTGAAACGTGAGCCTGCATTTCATTATTATTCGATTTTATTATAATACTTTGCAGTTTTTGGCCTCGCGCCATTGTTGAGCACTTACTAATATACTGTAAGATATCATAGGATGTGGCGGCCGACTTACCTTCTAGTTGGTTTAGCGTACTTGAATGGCTGTCTCACCACCGTTACTACTCGTCCAAATGATCTTGTTACCTGTAAATATGTTGATTTCCGCAGCAGAGAATGCAATTGTCATTTCCTACCTTGGGGGCATTGTATCGTATCGTCTATACTGTCTTACGTAGAGGCGTACGCGAAAATAAAATACAAAAATATGCGCATAAAATAGCTTAAAACGACAGGGCTCATCATTGCGTCGAAAGTGTTTCCCATGTTTGACTGCGAACGTTTCCTTACATGTCTACCGCTGGAAGATGTTTTCGTAAATGAAGTAGGCCCGACCAGGCAATGGGCAGGACAACTGTGTGCTCAACTCCTAAGCGCTGTTACAGTAAACCAAATTGTTGGTAGTTACACCCTTCATATCATTAAGATTCTCAGCGTAGATATGAATTAAACATAGTACAGTCTGGCAGAGGACCAACTTGGAAGGGATTTTTTTTTAAAAAAGAAAACGATGAATCTTTATTCTGACATCATAATGTAGGGACAACGAGGAATTCTACCCGAAATAAACTTTTTTTTTTCATTTTTATTCACACTAAACTAAGAACTTTTCACTGAAACGTGGTGTAGCAGAATTTTTGTTTACATTACATTTAAATTTCTGCATGTTGGAACAGTTGGAGAAACAGAGAGCAGAAAGTAATTCTAAATGGAAGCGATTCAGGAAAATAAGTTATTAGAATAGCAGTATCAATGAAGCCACAATGCTCGTTTTATCGCCGCAATGTTGCATCCTTGTACATTTTATTCGAGTACGTTAGTGCATGGTGCTCTGACGGACCCGTATTATTTATGTCCGCTAGATATAAATGCCTCCGACTATTCCAACAAGCAGCAACATTCCACCCCTTCACTATAAATGTATCTAGATGCCGGGAAGCTTTTTACTCTAATAGCATTTTCCCTCGACTTGCTAAAGTATGGAATTGCCTTCCTGTTTGCTGCTACCCTGACTGTACTAGAATGTTGAAATTTAAATGTCATGTGAATAAACCTCTGGCTCATCTCTTCTTTAGACATGGTTTCAAACAGTAGCCTCTTACGTCCAAGTGAAATTTGCCTTATTTGGGGTGCGTATGAATAAAAGAAGAAATAGAAGAAAGCTTTCCAAACCCTAGAGTCTTACATAATGAAAGAGTGCGAGTTTGCTGATTGTTAGGTTGATCTATTTATATTAAAAAGGCCACGAGTTCGGCAAGTTCATCAGAGACTATTTCGGCGAAGTACTTGTGAAAAAAAGCACAGTCATGTAACATTACGGCGATAAGGATGTAGCCTGGAGCCTAAAAAGCAGTGTATGAACTATTTGATATGACGATCTTTTTTCGACCCTTGTATTTCACATAAAAACCTAGCTATACAAATCTGAAATTGTTAAGAAGTCTTTTTACATTGTTTTTGTATATTTTCTTAATCATGTATTTCTAATATATTCATTTATTAATTATTAAATAAAATTGTTTGAGTTTAATATAATTGTTATTCTTAAGGTGTGTTTTCGTCATTAAATCATCAACTTGATCAAATGGTTAAAAAATACAACTGATTCTGTTCCGATACTTTGGTTTTAATATCTTTAATATTATTGAATGTCAATAGGTCCAAATCTTGCGATTTTTAATAGATGAGAATTTGCTAAGAATGTAATATTCTCAAAATGTTATTTCAAATTTAAGCGTCACAACCGACCGTTAAGCAGAGCTTTACGCAAGATGTTTTAAAACTGAAACATGGTAGATCACAGTATTGACATAAAGTCTACTTTACGAGATTGCTAGCTATGGAATATCTGGAAATGTCCTGTCAACCATCAAATTCTTTCTTTCTTATAGGTTCATAAAAGTAGTCATTGATGTCCAAGTCTCACAGAAACAACGCTACCGTGCCTTAATGATACACCATGGACCCAACTATTCTCTTGATCTTCCAAATAACATTCAAAGATCATTCCTGGACATCTATGCAGAGGACACACTTATAAATAGAAACGCTTTGAAGAGTAGCAGTGACCCAAATCTTTGATTCTCTCTCTCTCTCTCTCTCTCTCACTCTCTCTCTCTCTTCCGATGTTAAATAGATAGTACAATGGCGACAAAACATGGCTGCTTACTTTTAATGCCTCTAAAACCAAGCGTCTTTCTTTTAACCACCAGCGCTCTAACTTTTACTTGGCTCCAATTAAAATGAATGCCCTCCCTGTTTTAAGCTTGAGAATTTTCTACGACTAACTATCATTCCAAAATGGAGGTCTTGCATCAAATCTGTTGCCAAGGTCGTTCGTTGGAAAAAATGATTGGCTCATGTTATTGTTTCAGAAGATATCTAGTTTCTGACGCAATCATATACCTGTATAAGAGCAAAATACGTCCTAAAATCGAGTTGTAACATTTAGAGATACTCAGAACATTTTCTCTGCCTTGATAGAGTACAAAAGCGACTTCGAAATCTAGTAGGCGATGTCCTTTTCTCCTACGTACTACTCCTTACTCAGGGAAGAGAGTTTGCAAGTCTTTCTCTACTCTATCGTTATTTTTATAATAGTTGCTCGACCGAGCTCCAATTTAGTTTACCCTTCTCTTCCTCACTCTTTACTAAACGGAATTCCTAGAAATGCCCGTCTGTAATGCACAGTTCCACCGTATTTCTTCCTATCTGAATACGACATGAACGCTTTCAAGTTCAATATAAAACATTATTTATAAATTATAAATTTAAAACAAGTAAAATACTTTTTTTTATTTTCGTAATATTGCGTTGTGATTTGGGTTTCAAACGCACCTGATGTGTACTTTATTTTTTATTCAAATAAAATCAACGCTTCTATAACGGAACTCACACCCTTGATGTTAATCTCGTAGCCAACGCCCGTTCCGACACTTCAAAATACAACCGCTGAGAGACAACGCGCAGATCTTTGCTAACTGATTGTTCTCTCTTCCACTATGCAATATAGCAAGACAGAAGAAGAAAAAAGAAAGAAAAAAGATGTACAAAATACTGGGGATGGAAGTTGACTGCGAAATATATGTATAAATTATAAATTTCTAACAAGTAAAATATTTGTTTATTTTCATAATATTGCGTTGTGATTTAGCTTTTAAGCGCACATGATACGTATTTTATTTTTGATCAAATTAAATCAACGCTTCTATAACGGAACTCACACTCCTGACGATAAACAAAGCATGAGTCACTTGGACGACATAATTTTCAACCGAGTGATGGGAATGATTAAATATATCAATTGCGCATGATTACTGATAGGAAGATGTATAACAAGAATGTGTTGACTTTCTATCTGTGATGTGTTTCATGGACAGGAAGGAAGCTTTGTCTATAAAAATTGCGCTTGACGCTTATCACCTGATGATAGAAAGGAAAATTACTTTTCGTTGTTGTAGCAAAGTTATATTTTTCCTGGAAATGTTTCATAACGAGGAACCAAAGATTGGATTTTAGTCAAGCAACTTTTTATGGTCATAACGATAGCGAAAAGAGCGACTAGAAACCTGTCTTCTGTAAGATAGATATAATAAGCAGAAGCGATCACTTTCCTATACTCCATCAAACCATGGAAGAGTGGCCTGGTACTTTCTCAGAGGTTATAACAGTACTTAACCTTAAAATATATCTGATATTTGTTGTCAAGCAACCTACATTACAGGGTGCAGCAGAAATATCTCTCATATTTTGACATGCGATCTTGCCAGTCGAGCTCGTGCAGTTTCTGGGCAATCATTAATTTGTATGGATAGAACTGCATATCAGTGTGTCGAATTTTTCTGACTGTTCGATCAGACAATCCCAAGGCCAAGCCAGGTTTGCGAGCTGAACGTGTAGGAGACTGAGGACCAGAAAGTCTTACTACTCGAATACTCCTATTTGTCGTCAAGCAACCTATATTACAGGATGCAGCAGGAGATCAGGGTTTAATTACACAGTCAAGTTATATCCAAGACTCAAGTTATATCCAAGTTGCCAATTTGCTAAACCTTCAGCATTATGAAGTAAAGATCAAGGGTTAGGGGGTGGGTAACCATGAGAAAGTAGTGGCACCAGCCCATGCACCTCGGTTCAGTAGCTAACGAAAAAGGAACCTTCAGGTTATCCTCAACTATGGTTGATCAATTTACTTTGCTATAAATATAATGAAAAATTTTATCAATCCTCATCTAAACATTTCTGAAGCTTCTTTAATAAAGCCGTTAACGTGTAATTGAACGAACATTCTTAATGTTAAGATTTTTAAACAGGCTCTTCTAATGGAAGAAATGTTTGGAAATGGTTCGGCTGCGAGTAGTAAATGTGCTGGCTGTTGATAAATGAAGTATTATACTGAGGTACCAGTAGAGGTACATTCGTTGGTTGGGGTCCATACTGAGGTACTTTGAGAAGTGGCATAGAGGAAGGCTCTTAAAGACCCTTCTAAGACATGCGATCTTCCAATCGCGCTCGTGTAGTTTATGAGCAATCATTAATTTGTATGGATGGAACCGCATGTAAGTGTGTAGAATTCGAGCAGACAATCCCAAGATCAAACCATATTTTCGAACCGAGCGTGTAGGAGACTGAGGTCCAGAAAATCTTACAGCTCGAATACTGTCTGGCGTTCGAGCACTTAGAGGTCTTCCAGGTGGCTTTCTTTTAAGTGTCGAACCTGTAGCTCTGAAATTTGCGACCCAAAGCTTTATTGATTTTCTATCAGTAACAGCATCTAACTTGTAATGAATTCGGAAAGCTATTTGTGTCGCAGTTACAGATTAACCATTCTCATAAACACTTCTACAGTAAAGCACGATGTACACCAATCCAAACAACATTGCTTGATGAGGATAGTTGAAAAAAATGGCAAGTAATTAGCTAAATGAAAACACCATTAGCATAAGTTCATTAGCAACACATAGTTGAAAGTTTCAAATGTGGGAAGAATATATGCAGCACCATATATATATATATATATATATATATATATATATATATATATATATATATATACATATATATATATATATATCTGGAGAAGAGATAAATATATATATATCATATATATATATATATATATATATCTGTAGAAGAGATAAATAAAACAAAATGCGGATGATAGTGCCTATGTGGTTATCGACATGGACATGGACCTGGGTGTGCCAAATTCCAATCCGGTGCTTTCTACATAAACACCATCAAATCCACACTTGACTTTGTATCTAACCCTCTGGATAGGAGGGAAATAAAATAAAACTACTGAAAATGCTGAGAGTTTTTCAATCTAAAAATCATTTGATAAAAACGCTGATATAAACGGGTTCCTTAAGAACACCAGGTGATTTATTTTTCAACCATTTTCTTTCTTTGCTATCTGACGTAAGAAAACCAACAGATGGTAGATTTAATACATGCGAGCCTTTACATTTGACGTAATATGCGTCCTATGATATCGTAAATAACTTTTTCGAAACTAGAAATTAAAAGATTAAATACGAAATATAGATATTTGTCGGGTCAAATAAAATAACATATTCTCTTCCTTCCCTCAATCTCATATATATATATATATATATATATATATATATATATATATATATATATATATATATATATATATATATATATATACGAGGGGCGTGTAATAAGTAATACCCCTGACCAAATTCCCATAGCAGTAGAGCAACGAAACTTGGCACGGTTATTAGTCATTCTCTACATAGGAACCACCCAGAGTTATGCATTTCTCCCATCGTTTGATGCAGCTCTGGAGACCGTTTTTGTAGAATACCCCAGGTCGGTCCTCCAACCACGACGTGACTTCAGAAATCAAGGCTGCATCATCTGGGAAACGCTTTCCTTTCAAAAACAACTTCATGGCTGGGAAGAGGTGAAAGTCAGAGGGTGCAAGGTCAGGAGAGTAGGGAGAATGGGACAGGATTTCATAACCAAACGTCCGTGCTTCTGATCTGTCGACATGCGAGTTGTGGACCGGCGTGTTGTCCTGTAGGAGGACGGTACCTTTGCGGATCTTATTTTGACATTGGTTTTTCTATCTTAAAATTATTTCAATCACAATTAAACTTTTTTCCTCTCTTCTTTTTCTACTTCTTTACCCATTTTCTTTAATTCAATCTTGCCTCGACAGTCGAGCTGTGTATTTGTTCCATTTCTTTTTTACGCACATTTTATCTTTCTTTTAATAACATATTGGAATTCTTTCCCATTTCCTTGTACCTATTTGTGAATTATTCCACGGATTTCTGCCTTTTGGATTACTTTAGATCATCTTTCAATTACACGGTTCCCTTGGATTTTACTTGTGCGAATGGAAATTTAACTAACTTGCTTGGATTCTGCATCTTAGGATTTTACCGTCATTGGAAATTTTACCCTTCACCAGACTTTTCATTCGCGTGAAATCACTTTTTATTTATCCATTCCCTCTGCTTAACTTTTTGTTATCAAGTAAGATCTATGACTTACTTGTAGTTTCATTTAATACTTTTGCAAGCAAAATCCGATCCCGCATTTTGCTAATTCCTACTTCGGATGAGAAGGAAATTATTTCTTCGAAACTCCGCGGATTAAGGACTATCCATTTATTTAGTGTTTCTTTTTAAAAATTAAATATGTTTTTAAGTCTTTTTCAAAGTGTTTTAACATGTTTTATTAACTACTTGTTCTTATATATATATATATATATATATATATATATATATATATATATACATATATATATATATAAGTAATTACTATTATAATTATTAAATACCTACAGACACTAGTGTTTCATCCTTTCGGGAATCATCAGTGCAAGGTGTTCCGATTAACATCGGTCGATAGATTCGAACCCGGCAACAGAAGTCATGCCTGGCTTCATCAGCAAGGACCTAGTCCATTCGGCCACTGTTAACTGCGAGAGATACTGTTGAAATTTAAACATTTATTTTTAACGTCTATCAGAGTGATCTAATCATTATATGATGATCTGCACATAAGAGCTAAATTGACCGAATTTTATTTCAACTGAAAGTGTTCAACGATAAGAAACGAGTTTCTTAAAGTGACTGACATAATTATTTACTATAATAATTATATATATATATGTATATATACAATTATTTACTATAATATATATATGTATATACATATACACAATTATTTACTACAATAATTATATATATACACATACATATATATATATATATATATATAGGAGAGTAAATATAAAGTAGATTAAATTAATAACATTATGAAGGGTCATTTACGTATATTAAAAAAATTAACAAATTTAAACTTTCAAATTTGTGTAGAATCATTTCAGAGACGAGATATGAGATCTTGATCGGCACAGGGGGGTTAGAGTGTTTGATACCAGGTTAACAATAAACTGTCATCAAAATTGCTATTTGGACTTCACATCGAATCGATGAGCAACTTATACTTGTAATTGAAATTATAAACGGTAAATATAGCCAGGATTAATCGGTTATATATATATGTGATATAATCGATAAATTAATTATGGTCTGCTCTCTGACGTTTCTATTCTATTTCACAAATTTCAGAAAAAATGTTTAAAATCATTAAACATAAATAGATAAAAACAACTATGTAATAATCGCCGTATCATGTTATTATCGAAAGAAAAGTATGAATCTCATAAAAAGTAACAGTTTTTTAAAAATGTTTTAAACCTGTCTTTCTAGATTTATAGCAGAGTTATGTAGCCAGCAAGAATAACTGTTTCATGTTTATTCATCAAAAAGCTTCAAACATCCAATACTATGCCACAGGTGCACAATGAATGAGAAGAACAGTTGATATCCAGTGGTCATAAAACCTGTTGCATGCCATCAGACAAAAAAAAAAAAACAGAGATGAAACAGATCATAAATATGCAAAGATTTTTTCTGTGGATGTAAACCAATGAGGCGATTATAATGGTTATGAGGTACAACTGACGACGTCGCTAACCGAAAACAATCTAAACTAAATCATCAAAGATCCGCTAACCACCATGACAAAGATCACCGTATCGACACTGATATATATCTGTCGTTACCGCCGCAATGTAATGTAGCTGTATTTACACGAGTTTAATTCCTTTTACTTGCCGATTTCGATATGGGTTACTAGCACTGTTCCCTGATCAAAAGAGCCTGTTGCTATGGCATATAGCGTTGCACTTCAGAAACGTGATCGGGGATGTCCTTTTCTTTTTTAACGAGAAATTAATATTACATAGTACATATCATTTACAAGTGAAGCAACCCCCACTAACAATACTACAATACTATCTCAATGTGAATACAACCGAGCTCTAATGGGTAAAACAGATATACACAGTCGCTGGAAGAATATGTCGAGCTCTTCGTGACAATACCATACATGTGTTTGTGAATTAATTACTTCACACAGTCCATCCCACTACTTCTCTCTTTGTGAATGGTGGGAGGTAGTTCAATGGACACAGAGGAGAACAATAAAATCAGAGAAGCTAGTTCGAATCCAGTATACTGTCCAGAGTACGTTATCACCTTTCACATACAATAATAGATGAGATCATACGATTGGTAAAGTGATTAGTAATCAATCTGATGTCATATATAAAACAAGTGAAGCATGCATGGTCCCCCGTGAGTGCTCAGTGAACGATGCATAAAAAATGACTAAGTTCAGCATTGCACCCTATTTAGCCCCAAAAGTCCTCAGGGACGTCAAATCCTGGTGAAAATGAACAAACGGTGCAGTTTTATGCCTTTACATATGCAAATTTGAGTTCGAAATTCAGAAAGTTGAAGAATTACGAAGAAGAGAGTGGTACCATTAGAATGGCGATCTTTCGAACTCACGAATTTATTGTTCTACATAGTCACTACCGTTTTCAATATACTTTTGTTAGCAATTTAACAACGCATATATGTTTTAAACGAGCATCCACAACAGGAGTTGCTTTCTTAGAGTCTCACACCGTCAATATCTGCAACAGCGAGATGAAACTTTCAGGCCATCGATGCATGAGTTCAGTGACTATAACGATACAATTTTCACCCCCCCTCGATCCGTTCGGGCTGATTACAAATAAGAGGCATTACTGTTGGAATGTCCTTCGTATTTTGAAGAGGAAAATAGAAAAAGATAAAGAAACAGAAAGGAATATATAATGCACATAAATGATTAAATTTTGATTTTTTAAAAAATATATTATTGGAATTGACTGTTTCCTGGTTCAAACAATTGAATTTAAGCTTAGTAGCTAAGATTACAGATAACATATTTTATTAAATTATTTGAAATATTCGAGAATGTTTCGGGATGCTTCATTATAAGGGGCAAAACTTGTCGAGAACACTTAGCATAAAGAGAGAACTTTTTAGAGTTTCATGTTTAAAGAAGACCCAAGCAAAAGATAGAAAGAAGAAAAATGTAATGTTAAAAAGAACGAGTGAAGAAGACCCGGATGGCAGAGGAAGAAAGATAAGGAATGGGTCCGATTTAGTCTATTATTTATTTATTGGGGTATTTATATATTACTAGCAAGGAAACCCGATGTTGTTTGGATTTGAAGCAGAATCAACGAAAGTTCCATACTTTTCATCAAAAACGGTGAAATTCCCCATTTTTCAATCAAGTCGATGGATTGAGCGCACTAGAAGGAAGTTTCACATGCCTACCCGCAGTAACTTAGTTACAAAATATTATAGTTTACATTACACTGCAGAGAACGTACTGTTTATTTGATAAAATTTATTTCTGAATAATGGCTTGAATTAAAGTTGAAAATGCAAAAGTCAAGTATCATCCTTCAAATATGCTTTAAACAGACACATTAATTTTGAACACGCCCCTGTCTTATTAAATGTTTGACTTTTAGTTTTATAAGCCAAGTTGTTCTGCTTATGTGGTGATAAAATTTATCAAATGCACTAGTAATGTTAGACTGTATAAGGATGTTAACTTTGGTCAAAATCAGACTGTTTTTTCTTTAATCGGATTTTTTCGATTATCAATTTTCGATACTTATCGGAGGCATTCCCATACCAAATTTATATAAGAACACTTCTGGATACATGCAGTACATTTGTGTGAAATTTCATAAAAATCGGCATATCCGCTTCGGAGTCAATAGGAAACGAACTCACACACAGTGTCTTTTATATATAAGTTGAGATTCTTATTTAGTTATTACTAGCCGTTCCGCCCGGCTTTGCTCGCGCCCTATATTCTATTCATAACTTTATGTGCGTATGTATATATTAAAAAGTATTCATATGTACGGTAATGCCTTTCTATATAATAGGCTTCCTTAACTACCATAGTTGGTAGAGACGGCAGACGTCCTTAGCATTTTGACCGCTTAGCATTTATGGTTTGGGGTTCAAATTGAACTGAAATATTTGACCCATGTGCAAGTAACCTACACCTAAAATTTAAAGTGTTTAGACAAAAAATTGGCGGAGGAGTTTGAAAGAGTTTGTAAAGGTCAACTCTTTCGAATTTGACCTCTTGCCAGCCAGATTTTGGCCAAAATAAGATTAAAATGCTTGCTGCATATCTGAATACCCCCTATGTACAATTTCAAATGTTTAGACCCAAAATTGGCTTGATAGTTTGCTAGAGACGGCAAAGGTAAACTCTTTTAAAACTCCTTGGAAACCCAATTTTTCGAAAAAAAAACAGTTAAAAGCTTGCTCTCTGTCAGAATACACTTTCTGCAAAATTTCAAATGTTTAGACCAAAAATTGGCTGAGTAATTTGATAGAGACCGTAGAGGTCAACTTTTTAAAACTTTGACCCTAATTTTGATCCCTTAGCAGTTATTGTTTTGGGCTCACATCAAATTAAAAAGTTTGATCCATGTCCACGTAACCTATATCTGAAATTTCAAGTGTTTAGACCTAGAATTGGCGGAGTTTGGTAGAGTTTTGAAATCATTTAAGTTTGACCCCTTAACAGCCAAATTTATGGCACAAAAAACGATTAAAAATATTTCTCCAAATCTCAATACCATTATGTCAAATCTCTAGTCTGTAGATCGAAAATTGACACATACACAGACACGTTCACTTTTATAGATACTAGCATTTCAGCACGGCGTTGCCCGGGTGTGTAGAGATGTATGTGGAGTAAAAAAAAAAAAAAAGAAAGTGGTCAATTTTTTCAAGTTTGACCCCAATAATAACCCCTTAATATTTATTGGTTGGGGCTCAAATCCAGTTATTAAGTTAGATCCATGTCCAAGGGACCTATATCTAAAATTTCAAGTGTTTAGACTCAAAATTATCGAAGGAGTTCTCAAAGGTAAAATCGTTGAACTTTGACCCCTTAAAAGAGAAATTTCTGGCCGAAAACCGATTCCAAAGATTTTTTCCAAATCTCAGTACTCTGTATATCAAATTTCGAGTCTGTAGACTAAAAATTGACAGAGTTATTGCGTATAGAAATGTAAACATGCACACACACAGCCGCACACACATATATACTTTTATATATATATATAGATAGACTAGCATGAGTGCCTAGCGTGTTCCGGGTGCTTGGAGGTGTATGTTGAATAAAATAAAAAAGTAGTAGTAGGAAGCAGACTCGAACCCGTAACGTAAAGGAAGGAAAAGAACGAAAAAAAAACTTGACGTCTTTGCTGTTACGACCACCACCAAATCGGAAATGACGTAGTTTTTAAGGCTACACAATCGAAAGGAGATGATGACTTTCAAAAATATCGGCGAAAAAAGCTACCCCCTGTAGAAAAGTGCCCAGTTGAAGGTGAAGATATTAATGTTTTTAGCCAATATTTCGATATTTGTCGTCTAAAAGGTCGAAATTAAAAACGATACTGATCTTGGTAAAATCCGTCGCCTCTGTCAAAAGTTTTAGAAAGACATGCACACATAAATACATGCATACATTTATATATTAGTAACTAAAAATTTTCGACCCAAACCGATTAAAAAGCTTGCTCTATCTCTTAATAACCTTTATGTAAAATTTCAAATGTTTAGACCAGAAATTGTTTGAGTAATTTGGTAGAGGCTACAGAGGTCAAATTTTTAAATTTTGACCCCTATTATGACTACTTAACATTTATTGTTTTGGGCTCAAATCAAGTATTAATTAATGTACAAGGAACCTATATCTAAAATTTCAATTGTTTATGCCCAAAAATTGTTAGAGGAGTTTGGTAGAGTTTTCAAAGGTCAAATCGTTGAACTTTTACCCCTTAACAGCGAAATATCTGGCCGAAAACAGATTACAAAGATTTTCCCAAATCTCAGTACCCTGTATATCATATTTCGAGGCTGTAGACTTAAAATTAACAGAGTTATTGCGATACAAACACACAGACACACACAAACACGTTCATTTTTATAGATATACTAGCTACTAGCATTTCAGCCCGACGTTGGCCGGGCGTTTGGAGGTGTATGTTGAGCAAAAAAAATAAAAATTGACCCCTATTATTACCCCTTAACATTCATTGTTTTGGGCTCAAATCAAGTTATTAAGTTAGATCCATATCCAAGGAACCTATATCTAAAATTTCAAGTGTTTAGACCCAAAATTGTTGGAGGAGTTTGGTAGAGTTCTGAAAGGTCAAATCGTTGAACTTTGACCCCTTAACAGCCAAATTTATGGTCGAAAACCGATCACATAGATTTTCCCAAATCTCAGTACTCTGTACATCAAATTTCGAGTATGTAGACTAAAAATTGACAGAGTTATTGCGTAGGGAAATGTACACAGACACACAGACACGTTCACTTTTATAGATATAGAGATTAGCATGGGGTTTCCGGCGCTGCCCGTGTATTTGGAGGTGTATGCTGAGCAAAACATAAACAAAAAAATAAATAGTTAATTTTTTAAAATTTGATCCCTATTATTACCCCTTAACATTCATTGTTTCGGGCTCAAATCAAGTTATTAAGTAAGATCCATGTCCAAGTGACCTATATCTAAAATGTCAAGTGTGTAGACCCCAAATTGTCGGAGGAGTTTGATAGAGTTCTGAAAGGTCAAATCGTTGAACGTTGACTCCTTAAAAGCCAAATTTCAGGCCTAAAACCGATCACATAGATTTTCCCAAATCTCACTACCCTGTACATCAAATTTCGAGTCTGTAGACTAAAAATTGACAGAGTTATTGCGTAGGGAAATGTACACAGACAGACAGACAGACAGACAGACAGACAGACACGTTCACTTTTATAGATGTTATTCATTTTTATCTTTTATTATTGAAACAAAACTTTTGTATTTATATTTATTGTTCTTAATTGTTAAATACGTTTAATATATAAGTAACAGAATTAAATGCTATTTTGTTCACGTTGTGTTGTACTTTTATATATACTAGCAGTTCAGCCCGGCTTTGCTCGGGCCCTATGTCCTGTTCATAACTTTATGTGCATATGTATATATTAAAAAGTGTGCATATGCACGGTAATGCTATACTATATAATAGGCTTCCTTAACTACCATAGAGAAAAGTTGGTAAGGATCGCAGAGGTCAATTTTTTAAAAACTTTGACACTAATTTTGATCCCTTAACATTTATGGTTTCGGGCTCAAACTAAGTTTAAATGTTGGACCCATGTTCAACTAACCTACATCTAAAATTTCAAGTGTTTAGACAAAAAATTGGCGAAGGAGTTTGATAGAATCTGCTAAGGTCAGTTTTTTTCAACAATGACCTCTTGGCAGTGAAAAATTCCCCCCCCCTCACCAAAAAAAATTAAAAAGCTTGTTGCATCTGAATAATGTTTATGTATACTTTCAAATGTTTAGACCCAAAATTGGCTTAACAGTTTGCTGGAGACCGCAAAGATAAAATCTCTAAAACTTTGACATCTTGGAAGCCCAATTTTCGGCAAAAAACTTATTAAAAAGCTTGCCATATGTCTGAATACACTTTATGTCAAATTTCAAATATTTAGACCAAAAATTGGCTGAATAATTTGGTAGAGACCGCAGAGATCATTTTTTAAAAAACTTTGATCCCAATTTTGACCCCTTAGCATTTATTGTTTTGGGCTCAAATCAAATTAAAAAGTTTGGTCCATGTATAAAGAACTTATACCTAAAATGTCAAGCGTTTAAACCCAAAACTGGCGGAGGAGTTTGGTTGAGTTTTCCAATGTCAAATCGTTGAAATTTGACGCCTTAAAAGCCAAAGTTCTGGCTGAAAACGGATTACAAGATTTTCCCAAATCTCAATACCTCTTATGTCAAATAAGTCTATAGACTGAAGATTAACAGAGTTATTGCACAGAGAAATGTACACAGACACCACACACACACACACACACACACACACACACGCACGCACACACACACACATTTTCACTTTTATAGATATATAGATTGTTTCGAGTAATTTTAGTCTATGTATGTAAAAATAACAGTATACATTGTCTAAAATTATTCGTATCAATATAACTTATCGGCCTGTGTAACTTTCATCATGTTCATCTTGTCGAACCTGCAATCTTACTGTCGAATTCGAATTAAATAAAGGGTTCTGTTTGAAATTCCGAACAAATTCCTGAGCTCGACAGAAAGATCCCCGAGTTCGACAAAATACACCTGAAGAAGAACGGGGGTTACATCAGCCGAAACGTTGTCAGAATAAAGCTCAACATCAGAACAGTAGTCAGAATTAGCAAAATAATCTAATTTACATAAGTTGTACCACGTAAACAATCTCTAACCGGGTTGTCTGTGTATTCATGTTATTTAAATAAGTTTTATCGGAGTTGTTCAGAGAGAAAGGGCGTTACATCATCGGCGCCTGTATGTTTCCAGTCTCTGACCGATTTAATTATTAGCCATTTCAAAGAAATCTTGTGATTTTGTTCATCAAATAATATCCTAACGCATTTTATATCATTTTCTTTTTTATATTTTGCTATATTTTATTGTTTTTACTGTTACTATAACGAGCAAAACTATATTCCCTCTTCTCGTATAATTTTACTACTGTAGAATATCTGATGAACAAATAAATACCACACTATAACTCAAAAGGAATAACAATGCCTAGGAGGATGGTCTTATAAAACATTACAAGTTAGCCGGCTGCCTGGCGTTACCCGGTTGTACAATATGCTTAAACATGATATTTTCATTTATGCAGATTGCGTATGTATTATTATAGAATCAATCGATTATTGATTATTATATATTATGACTTCTTCGCAAAAACAAAATAAATAAATAAAAAATAATGATAATGTCGTTCATCAAAGTTCGTCTGTGTTTGTTTACAATAACACGTCAGCTGGTATTTGGGCTTGGAGATATATGCCCTGAAAAAGTAATTTCTGATTAATGTTTAGTTTTGAAATATACAAACGAAGAAATGATTTGCGGCGATTTTAAATGCTACCTCTTCTTTTATCGAAAACTGAGCTCATTAATAAGAAAAATCAAAATAAAATGGTGAGGCGCACCCAGGCTTAAATAGGGGATTATTCGATCTGTAGGTGAATGCTTTATCACTAAGCTATATCTCTGGATTATAATGAATTTGTTTTTAAGAAATGATTTGCTGAAATTTTATTATCGCCCTTGGTCGGTGTAACGTAAAATTTTCCCCTGCAAAACTTATTATTTTTTATCTAAAAGATATATAAATTACTTTTGTGTGAAATTTGAAAAAGATAGGTTCAGCCGTTTCAGAACCTATGAGGAAAGAACTCTCTCGCACACACAAAGTGACTTTTATATTACAGTAAATAGATAGATAGATAGATAGATAATTAGAGATTCTATACTACCAATATTTAAGGAGGTGATGTCTCAGACGATAGTGTTATTGCAGCAGAAACGAATATTATATTACATACCCCAAAATGGGTAAGGTCATGTCTGGAAGGATGGCATGACAATAGAACAGGTTTTATACGTACCTCTAAAGCAAGCATGGTTAATAATAGTAAAATTTCGACTCGAGGCAATTAAATACAAAATCTTCATTATAACTATCTATCTAATGCTCGCTATCTTGGGTTGAGCATATTGGGATGTGATATACAAATTGCCATTAGCGTATTAAGCAAAGCTCTTTGTGTAAAGAAATCGAGCTTCAGCATTTGGATTATATCAAAACACCGTTAATTCACTACTCGCACAGCAGCAGCCAAATACCGTAATAGTAAGAAGCCTTGACTGTCATTTGGGCGGTCGGGTTTCGATACTGGCCGTACTTATGAGCTGTGATACAGCGAAACAGTACTGTATGTGGATGACTATACCCCCCCATATATATATATATATATATATATATATATATATATATATATATATTGTTGGCCTGGCAAGGTAACAGGGGAGAGAACCGAAGCAGCAAAACCGAAGCTAACTGCCAGGAAACTACTTATACAAATATAGGGGATACAACTGAAGCACAAACATGCACAACTAGGGACAACCGAAGCAACAAAACCGAAGTTGCCTGCCAGAACACTATCTATGCAAATTTGGGCATATTTTATTAGTTTAAAAATATAGGTTATTTTTACTAATCGTCATAAAATTTTAACTATAGAATAGTATCATAAACACATTGAAAAGACACACACACATTTGAGAAATAACGAATTTCAGTGATAAAAAAGAAGTTGGTTATAAAAAGAAAGAGTTGTTTGATTTTTGTTTATTGTTTTAGTACTTGGCTTGACTTTTTCTTTTTATATTACTCGGGCTAAGATTAAAATAAATGTGCGAATCACTTCATGCTCAGGAGAACATTGCCTGCCCCTTTTTCCTCGGTCTGAACATTAAAAAGTGAGTATGTATCAGTCACCGATTGGCTTAGCTGACCCCTACCAAGTAATTCTGATGAATCAGATTCAAACAATTTTGAGAGACACAAGTATTTTACCAAAGTGTTCTTAGGGGCCTAGGGCTTACTCTATATTAAAAGCCACCTATTACTATATTCTACACCCGTAATGAGTTTTATAAAAAACAAATGTCTGTGTTTTCAAACAGTAATAATTCCTTTACAATTGTGTTACAAAGCTAAGAATCACTCGAGGTTTAAATGTAAAAGAGATGGAATAACTGCCAACCGAAATGTGAATAACATTATGAAAATATTGAATTTGATCAATGGAAGAAACTACTGTGGTTATAGAATTTAATAAGGTGTTTATTTACATTAAATGTAAAATTCTGCATGTTGGTGCAATTTCGGGAAACAGTGAGCCAGGGGTGAATTTAAAAGTCACTATTGATTGCATTCTATAATCTGGCATCTAAATTGATTTTTATTTGGCTTAAATTTACTCAATAATTTTTACTTTATTAAAATAATCCATTTCTTTGGTCTGTCACGTTCATGTTCAAAATAATATTTTCGTCAGTCTGTCATGCTTTCTTTTAAACTTTTATTTTTATCGCCAAAAGTGCAAATCGAATAGACGCATCTTAAGAATGATTCGACTGTGTGTGTTTGTGTTTGTGTTTTTTTTTTTTCGGGAAATTCTAAACTGATGAATACAACACGTGGTTATCGCAACATTTCCAGATATTATTTTGAAGTTTGTGATAAAAAGATTTTTTGTTTTTACAAGAAGTCATATTTTGTAATTTTTTAGATCAATTGAGTACTTGGCTCTGGCCCAACAACCCATCATCCTCCAAACATACATTTATCATTACAACGTAATTTTGCGGCTGACTCGCTGGAATCCTCAAGATATAAAACAGTGGACCTCTTTTTAAGTAATAAGTGATTGTTAGGAAAATAACTGCCTCCTAGTTCTGTTGAGTTAGTTTTGGCAATGACGTAAAAATAAGCACGATACAAGAGATAGGTTAAGCGTAGATGTATAGAATGTTAAAAGAAAAAACAACTGATACACTTAGTGCAACCAAGAGACCGAAAAGTAACTACTTGAAAAGAAAAAAATATATTTTCAATATTTAACGTTATCATCAAACATTTTATTTTCGCAAAAACCGAAGAAAAAATTATATAGAATGCACACAAAAATGTACCCTGTGTTATATATGTTTACTTATTGCTTCTTCCAGTTGCGTAATCGCATATCTCATTTATTAATTAACATCACGGATACTCAATGCACAATACACTCATAAACCAATTCTAAAATCTAGGTCTGGTTATAATTTCGCCGGGATATCACCTACTGTGTCTTCCTTTTATTTTCTTTAACTTCTTCCTTTCTTTTTCTATCCTTCCACGTTTTTTCTCTCATCCTAACCTTGTCTTTCTGTAACACACTGTAAGTTATGTTAATGTTTTGTTCATTGTCTTATTATATTGCCTTATATTTTTCTACTTATTAAGCGTTGTTATTTTAATTTGTTTTATATAATACTATGTCACTGCTCTCCAGACCAGAACTTCTGTGAACTTACTCTTAACTCTATTTAGGACAAAAATTGTGTGAAAAGCAACATCCACTGATAATGTGTCTTGTTACTTTATAATTAGTTTGCTGAAACGTATTCATGACCGTGTAGCGATACCTAAATATTTATATAAAAAATCAACAGTATATCTTGCTCTACTTTGTATTGAGAACTCTTGTATTAACCTCATTAAATTCCTTGAGTGTTTTACCTCTGAATATATATATATATATATATATATATATATATATATATATATATATATACATATATATATATATATATAATTATTTACTATAATAATTATTAGACCCCCTACAGACACTAGTGTTTCATCCTTTCGGAATCATCAGTACAGGGTGTCACGATTACCGCCGGTCGGGTGATTCAAACCGGGCAATGAATCCATCTCAGACTCCATTAGTAAGGGTGCTCAGAGAAGATAAAAAAAGTAAAAAGACGTTGTTATGACAGCAGTGAGATAGTCGCGCTGATCAAGTCAGATCTCGCAGTGCTTTATGCTCTGCGATGAAAGATTGAGCTACTGCTATGACTCAGAGACCAAGAGACAAACTTCCCAGTGAAAGCATCAGGGCTCTCCTAGACACAAGAAGGTCAGACAGAGTAAATCCACCCATAAACTTATAATGATCTCTTTTTTGGAGTTGAAAATGCAATGAGGCGATTAAGAATTGTGTATTATTTTTCTATGATTAAGTATCTTAATTGATTTCTAATTGGCCTGCACCTATTGACTGATATCCATTTCCGTCTTTTCTTTCCATGCCAGTTGGTTATGGATAAAGAACATTTACTCCAACTTGTATGAATGAGGCTACAACACGTTTACAAATCCACAAACAGATTACCATTACTTTATATATTGTATTATCTTTTTGCGTTTTTAATATCTTTTCCCCACTCTTTATCTGTGTCTAAACGAAAACGTAGATTCCATGAACAAAGCTTCTTTCTTAGAAGTGCACGCCTGTGGAACTCTGTTCCGTTTGCCTGTTTCCCACCTGACTACAACTTGGATGTCTTTAGGTCCAACATAAACAAATTCCTGATGAATCGCCCCATATAGTAAGACACTTTATCAAATCTCCAATACTAACGATTACTACGATACTATCCCATTGATTACTGTACACGCAATAACCCTTATCCCCGAGTGGCTTCTGGGCTTTGATAAGTGGTGATCACCATGTAAAAAGAAACCATCTTTTACACATTCAAACTGCCATTGCACCATTACATGTGTCAAATCGACAACGGCAACACTTTTAGAAGCTCATGTCTTGAAATATATAGGCTGAATATAAACATTTTTCCGGTAGCAGAATTTATGTTAATTTATGAGACGTATTGTGGTGTCCGACATGTTAATTTCAGAAGAATATAAAGGGCAGCATGGTAGCACACGCACTGTAAATGTTTAATATTTATTTTTATGAGAAACGATTATAAAAACAAGACACAAATATTATGATGCATAATATCTTAGGAAAGTTTGGTCACATGTGAAACATAAATCGGATAATTATTTATAAATGCATAAACTTTTTAACACTTTACTAATTGTTATGTTTGACGTTCATCTTCGTCGCCAACTGTTATGTTTGCAGGTTGAACCAAATAACGTATAAGGCAATACAAATGAAGACTCAACAAACAAAGGTAGATCAATAAGAAGTGTATTAGGAAAAGTATATTTACAGTATATTTACAGAATGGTTGTCAAGTAAGAGAGTCTTGGCTGGAGAACATATCTGCTCTCGGCTCGGCCTTCGGTGGCTTCTGGTTAACACACACTCAGACTAACCGAGTCTTACTATTTATGTGTAATATTATCCACATATGTAATGTGTTTAATCATAATATTTTCACAGACGCAAACACACACATATTCACAGACTGTTTCGGTATATACTCGCTCTTCAGGGTTTAATCACAACATTTTCAATCCCACACACCAACACGACATCAACACACACACAAACACACACACACACACATATATATATACATATATATATATACATATATATATACATATATATATAGATGCTATTTGTTTTTGTTTTTGCTTTTTGCGATACGTTTTGAATGAATTCAATTATTTACGAAAGCGCATTGTTACCTAAATGCGAGTTGGGAATAATTTTCCTTTTTAACCAATTTGGTACCCCCAGATGGGAAGCGGCATATATATTGTTTTAAAAATATAATTATCCACTGACACGCGTTTTGTCGTCTACGCCTCATTAGAGTGGCTGAATCTGGCAAGATTCGAAATCGGGACCCCATGTTAAGAAGCCTAAACACGTCTTTGTAAAAGTGGGGTTAAACTAGCCCCCCGAAAAAAAAGGGAAAAGGGACACTATGATTGGATTCAAAATAGTAATTGTCCCAGTATAGAGGGTTTCACCTACATCGACTAGGACAAATTACCTTAAGTGCAGCATCTGCAGAACAGATACTACACTTTGATCCCGGCCCGAACGCCAAGAACAACAGGGTATTTATTTGCTCCCCCACCGAGTAAATTAGGCACAAGGCCGATTTTTAATGTGAGGAATGAAGGGGAAATGGGGACCAACTCCCCAGGGAGTAGGGGAGCTGGATAGTGACAATTGGTATGAAGGGTTTCCCCTACATTGATCAAAGTCTTATATGTGGGGCTGCCCCCACATATGGTCTTTGCTTGCAGTATCTGTTCCGAAGATACTACACTTTGATCCCAGCCCGAAGGCTAAGAGCAACAGAAAAAGGCAAGCCTCTTTTCTATTTATTTATAAAGAAAATACAATTTTCTTATATATGGGTCTGTGGAATTGCATTCACTAACAAAAGATCTGGTTAATTTGCATATTCTTTTAAACATTCATTTTGATTAATTCCCTATTAGTTGCGTCGTTTTTCTAACGGGATAATCATGTCTAGTGAATTATTACGTGTAATTATATTCATGCAGATATTCTACATGATTTATACTTGCATAATATTTGCGTTAAAAGTGTATAGTAAACACAAAATCGTTTCCATATATATTTATGTATACGTATATATTTTTGTTTAACAAATTTGCCTACCAAACTATTCCTAGAGTTTTTAGTATGCAGACATGAAACTTCACATATAAGGTATTTGAATCCATGCAAAACTTTAAATTTGGGTTTTAGCCCAGAAAAATCGGTGCTAAAGTGTAAAATAAAATTTAAAAAAAAAAAAATGAAATTTGCCAGGTGAAGGTGGAACGCCAGCATTACAAATGCATAATGTAGTAGCTATTGGTTCATGTTTTAATTTTTAGCCTTGCAGTAAACATGTTTTCATTGACGGCAGAGGCAAAATAAATCGTGAGCTGGTGGCATATGGGTCTTATTTTTATACTTTTAAAATCATTACTATATATTGCATCCAATCTGTCTATCTATATATCTATAAAAGTGAAAATGTCTCCGTCTGCCCCGTCTTTTCTCTATGGTTGTTAAGGAAGACTTTTATACAGAAAAGCATTACTTTACATATTCACAATTTTTAATATATACATATACCTTATGAACAATATATAGGCTCCGAACAAAGCCGGGCGGAACCGCTAGTATATATATATATATATATATATATATATATATATATATATATATATATATATATATATATATATACTCTTTGCTAGTACATATATTCGAGAAAATTTTACAAGATTATGTTTATAATGAGCCACTCAGGTGGGGCTTTCATAGACGTGTTGCGTCAAGACCAACTGCAGAATCAAGTATCTGTACGAATTCCTACATAATGGAAATACGTACCTACCGCACAACGCAGTTGTTCACGTATTAAACTTGCATTCCAGACATCTAAAAAAAAAAAGTGGTTCTTTCTATAAATAGACGAAAAGCAATTTTATGTGGTCCGCAAGTCGAATACTTGAAAATTAGGGGCAAGTTATTTATAATAAAAACTTCGCATGTCGATATCGCCTGTGAAAAATCTTTATAGTTTTATAGTTTCAATCAACTATCAATAAATAAATGTACTTCTAAAGCATGTTTAGTTTCACAATCTATATTACACACTAAATGTACTCACTAATATACACTGTGCTAATGATTCCCCAGCACGGCAAAGGTCAATCTAGTGTATATATATATATATATGTATATATATATATATTTATTGTAATTAACTTTACGTTTATTTTACTTGTTCAAATATTTACTATAACAATGCTCTCCCCACAATATTGATTGCATCAATTTCCACGTGATAACAATGCAAGGCAGAATATGTAAATTCATGAATGAAAATGCAGTTAAATTACCTTCAACGACCTCTAAAAATCTGGCTACATCCATTATTCGTTACAATTATAATAAAATACAACGTGCGCTTAAAGTGTTCAATGCACAGATTCTTAACACTGTAAACAGTCAAACATTGTCTATAAATCTTGCATAATGGCGGGGAACAATATGCGTAAGTATATTGCGTCCACCGAGAGAGATTTCAAGGATACAGATATAACTTACGCTCTTTGGAAAGTAAGCTGAATTTAGATCCCCAAAAATAACTCTTACATCATTGGCTAAATATGCTAGAGAATTAAGTAAAATAACACTCACTTTAATTTGAAGTGGTTTATACTGAGTATAGTGATTAATATATTCCCACCAAAATCGCAACTTGTACACAGATGAATGGTACTATTCAGTGACATCTAAAAAAACAATTTGTTAAACAAAGACAGGAGATTCTACAAAACTGTATACATCGAAATAGATATATGTTATTCTACTTGAGGCCAAAATAAGCAGAAATTAGTTAAAATTATTTAGTTCACAAGAACACAAGTTTGCTCAACTGGGCAAACTTGGGTCCTTGTACCGGAAAATATCCAGTAAATATAACGTTGTTTATTAAATCGTTATATTTTTCATTTTTTTTCATTTCCATACACCAAACATGGATATAAATATCACTAAAACATCTGCTCAGTTATAAGCTTCATTTCGGTACCTTATTTGCCTGTGTGGGTTGCCTGTAGGCTGAGATAAACCGCGTCACAGACAGACAGACAAACATTAGGAATATTTATAATAAGATGTAGGGAATTAAATAATTAATTAAGAATTAATACATATTCAATGCAGTGTCATCCTCTAAATAATTAGTGTGGCCTCTTTGTAAGTATGATTTAAAGAGATATTATAAAAGTATATTTCAATTATCTAGTAAGCATGAGTAATATAATTAGGATGATTTGAGTAATGCGATTAAGGAAACAAATATATAAGGATAATAATGAAATCATATATGCTATTTATAATAAGTTAGATGGGTTGTTCTACAATGTGTTTAACCTAATTGACACTATTTTCGGGTAACTAACATTAGATGGTTAAAATAATAGTAATGTAAGTCAGTTTTTCATTCTAATACGAATTGTATCAGATAATCCTATAACTTCTGCCCGAATTGATGAATAAAGAAAAGAAGTGACCAAGCGTTACGTTTTGTTAAATATTTAATCATCATTTTACTTTCCCTGATTATCTATGACTTCCTTCCATCTATCAAAAAGCTTATTAATTTCATCATTGTAAAATCCTTTTGGCTTTGATTCGAAGAACTCACAAATGTCAGTTCCAACATCTTTCTGTGTTATAAAAGCTGTTGCTTCCAAATCATTTTGTAAGCTACAAAATGCATGGTAGTCTGAAGGAGCAAGGTCAGGAGAATAGAGTAAATTAAGAATTTTCTCCCATCCAAGTTCTACAATATTTTGTCAAGTGATTCTTGGTGTGTAGGGTCGTGCATGGTCCTGATGAAACATCACCCCCTTTCGATTCACTAGAGCGGTTCAAACGCTCTAATTGCCGACAATAGATTTGGGTATTAATTGTTGCATTAGGTGGTAACAATTTAAAGTGGATTATTCTTTGGCAATCCCACCATATTGAAAGAAGAACCTTATTCTCGTGAAGTTCTCTGTTCGGCTGTGGCTGAAGTCTTTCTCCTTTACCAAGCCATTGCCTATGACGCTTAACACTTTAATACAATATCCATTTTTCGATCTTTTAATAGTCACAAGTCTATCGATCAAGGTAAAACAAGTTAGTGAGAATGGAGAGGAAAGCAGACGTCGAATAGGAATTTGCGATTGTTTTGGAAATTTATGAGGCACTCATTTCCCAAGTTAAGGAACTTATCCAAGTTATTGAAGATGACGCTGGATAGTTGTATGGGTTGAACTTAGTTTTATTGTCAATTCCTCAACTGATAAAGCAAGATTTTTTTCAAGAGCTGCTTCAAGAAACTTATCTTCAAACTTAACTGGACGTCCGGCTGGATCTTCATCTACACCCACTTCTGAATTTCGCAAACGGTCTTCTGCAAGTTCTTTCATTTACACATTCCTGTCTATAAAGTAAGTGAATATTTCTAATCGCTTCGACTGCCGAGTTTCCTTTCTTGGATCCATCAAGCATTATATTTCGCATATGATTCTTAGGCACTTCCATGTTAGTAGGGTTGTAATCAAGCAAATTTAAATTTTATCGTTATGTAAATAAAATGTAATCACTTAAAATACATCTTAACATAAAAATGTAAAAAAGTACACAATATATAGAAGATTTTGAAAAGTATCGTTCAATTTAAAAACAAAGGTAAAAATTCGGACAGAACTTATGGGATGACCTGATAAGTAACAGGGTAAATCGAAGCCTTACACTCTATCCCGTTAATATTAAAGTAATGTAGTAAACTCACTGCATTAAATCATAAACTGTACAGACGTTTTATGTATGTTAAATGCATAGATAATAATAGATTGGCTTTTTGCAGAAAAGCAAACTAATGAAAATAGGTTTAAAATATCCAATTTCTACTCGATGTGATGTGGAATGATAACTTACGTGGGGGATTAACATGATTCGTTATGTGGTAGATGACATATTCTACAATCTTAAAAAATGTTATTTTTTATTGTCAAGTAAGTGCGGTGGTTTAAAAAAGGGTGACTGTGGTCTATTCCACACAATTAAATGGATACTTGGATTACATTAAGATATCTATGTATCCAATGAATCCAAATATAATTATTAATTCTTAAAATAAGTAAAATAAATTTTTATTGTAGTTTGAGACCGTAAAGGATTTTTTATCAAATAAATTAAGAGCAAGGAATATAGCTTAGGAACAGTCTACATAAACTGATACAACATCAATAGAAACGCTTTACTCCGCTAATGACCAAATGTTGGAGTGGAGATGATTAATGATGTAGTTAACTTATAACTGTATAATGGCGAGTAAATATATGAGTATCAAATTATTCCTTGCAATTAATATAGCTTGAAATCTATATCGAGAATTATTAGATTTATTTACGATAAAATAAAATAAGGAAAGCCTGGTGACTCATGGACTAATATGTCCTTTTTGCAATTTAGATGTCTGACTCTATTTGGTTCCAGGCGCCCATCACCCATTGATTTAATAAAGTAAAATTAAAAAAAATAAAATCTGATGTAATGATTATGTGTGCATCTGCGTTCTTTCTCTCTAAATATTGATGACTGATTAATCCATAAATATCGATTTGTAGACTAGCTTGGAGAAATACTGAAAGATACACCGAAAACCTCACGCTTAAGTATATACCAGCTCCGACTACGAGAACACGCTCATTAAAATGACTTCTTAGATGATTAGTCGAATGAAGTAGCCAAGACTATTCAGCCGCTTCAAATCGATATATCCCTTTTGCGGTCCATATCAAACACTGAACTCGAGTTCGGAAGAACTCCCGTTTTACGGAAACCGTGTTCATCTAAAAATCAATTGGACATTAAAAATAATAAGACGCTTAATATATACGTTGTTAAACCCTATATCTAATGGACTGCAATAATATTAGTTTGACTCACGACAATAATTTCCGGCGAAACACAGATAAATGTTTAGGATTTCTGAGAAAATCCGTAATTTAGTGAAGCAAACGATTCGTCGTTTTTTCACTAAATCTTAAAAATGATTCCATTATAAATTATAAGTTCTAGTTTACAATCTTTCTGGCTCAAACTATGACTTTTGTAAATAGTTTTAATGTAGATAAAGTGAAAAAAATGTCCGCTGTGGCTTGTATCGAATTTAGCGTTGAACGACAGTTTTCCTTGTAAAGAATATAGTACTAGATAGACTTGTGGTGAAGGATTTCATATATTCTATTACTTACATACGAAGGTACAATCAACGTGCTAGAAAAATAGACAGAAAAATGTCTTCATTTAAAAGTAGGCTCTAGTATCCTTGTAAAATATATGATACTAGATATAATATTACTTTGTTGTTTGTTAAAATCAAAGGCATTTGGATGAGTCTAAACACCAAATATATGTTAATGTTAATGAAGTAACCTTACCCGTGATGTCAGTTATATTTTTAAGAAAAAGAGTTGACTGTCAGTTGTGTTTTAGATACAATCAGTTAGAGATTATATTTCTATGAGGAAATACAAAGAGGTTTGAATCTTCACGTTTAATTTAATCCCGAACAATGGAATAAAAAGTACGAGGATATTTCTGAGGTGAAAACATATACAGGAACCATTTGATAGTGAATTACGCAAGTTAGGTTTAATTTAATCCCGAACAATGGAATAAAAATTGGCAATCTCGTTTTTATAGAAACTTAATCTTATATTCCCTTCTAAGTTCCTCATCTTAATGCAATTGCGTGAAATTTTAACAACTACATATATATATATATATATATATATATATACATATATATATACATACATACATATGTATATACATATACACATATACATACATATATGTATGGTGATTGCCACTTCTTGACAGAAGAAGGCCATCTTTCCCTTGCTTTATTGTTGATTACTCATTCATTTTCATGTATTTTTGAAATTTTTTTTATTTTATTTGTTAATTATATACACATATATACACTTATACACACATACATATATATATGTGGAGATGTGATAAAGATGCATCAATTCCTATCTTTTGTGGGAACGAAGGTGGCTCTTCAGACCAGCCCTGCTCTTACACAGTCTGTTGCAAAAGTCACACTTAAACTGAGATTGAGGGATGCCAACTGGTGCTGCTCTACTGTGGACGCTCATATGACGCTTCAGGGTTCCACTCGATTTACAGACCACAGAACAAACAGAACATCTGTGCCCTGCAATGTTTTCCCCATCAAAGAAAGATTGATCTCCATGTGAACGCTTGTGGCTAGCTAGGCCAGCTCTGGATAAAGTTTAAATTAAATTCCTATTAGTAAAAGTTTAGGAAAGTCTAATGCTTACAACTGACTATAACTTGGATGTGTTCAAGTCCAACGTTAACAAATTCCTAATGAACCGCCCCCTTAAGTAAACACTTCATCAAACCTCCACACTAACGTAATGTACTTGCAATAACCCTTATCCCTGAGTGGCTTCCGGGCCTTGATAAGTGGTTACCACTGTGTAAAAAAAAAATTACTGCATAAATCACAGGTGTGGTTCTGCATGAACTCTTCCGGATATCACGCTTCACTTTTGCATGCTCATATTTTTCTTCTCAAAACTATCACAGCCATGATAGACCAAGGAGCGCCACTTTTTACGATCATTGGAAGCACTTTCAATACCAAAAGCTTTAAGATTATCTTTGATGTTATCCTTAAAGCGTTTATGTTGTAGACGCTTTCCTAGTGTAATTTCACCATAGAACAGGCACTTTGGACATCTACCGTCGACCATCCTTGTCAGATGTTCAGCCCACACACACACACACACACACACACACACACACACACACACACACACACACACACACACACACACACATATATATATATATATATATATATATATATATATATATAAAGGGTGAGAGATTAATAATTGTGAAATTATCAATCAAGTTTTCATTAGAGGAAACATAACAAATTTATATGCCCGATCGTTTCCTTTTATTCATTCGATACTGAATGAATAATAAAAGGATATCGTTTCCTCTACCTGTTCTATTCCTATAGCTCTAGGTAATTAAGCCTATCGAGTTCATCATAACTGCAATACTCCGAGCACAACACCCTGAAAAATATTTTATTGAAGCTTTGCTCTTTTAGACCCTGTCTATTACACTCTATAATATATATATATATATATATATATATATATATATATATGTGTGTGTGTGTGTGCATGTATGTATGTGTGTATGTATGTATAGGTAGATATATGATATATATATACATATATATATGTAGTGATATATATATATATATATACATGTGTGTGCAGTTTAATAGACAATTATCATTTTCACAATAAATTCGAGGAATAAAAATGATATCTGTGCAGAGCAAGTCACTACTAGCAAATGGAAGATACCAATTAATAAATTAGATATATTTTTGTTTTCTTTAAAAAGAGCAGATTAATTTTGTTTTCTTTAAAAAGAGCAGATTAACTCTGTTACTAAAAATTCTAAATAATCATGCCATAGTTGATGATTCAGCCTAGGTTATGATTTTTTTTTTTAAATCTGATGGCTACTTTGTAAGAGAATTGTGAAGATATAATAAATATATGTCAGCTCGACTAACACATAAAATATATATCAGAGCAGCAGCTGAATATTCCAACCCTCCGCACTAATTTCGGATATTCAAAAAGTTGTGAGTTCCAGAACGTTATCATCAAAATTTATATCTCAAATTGAATCGTTAAAACAAAGTAAAACGTTTTTGCGCTTAAACATAAAAAGAAGAAAATCTCAATAAGGACCTGTTTTAGTAGTTCCTCTATAAAAAAGCATGATCACAATCGCTTATTGCATTCAAGAAATAATTTTCTAAATAATCTCTAAAATAAAATGTCAAAAAATGTCACTTTCAGTGGAGGTTGTAAAACTAAATACTAAAAATGTATGAAGTTACCATGACGTAATGTGACAACAAATGCGAAACCGATAAAGCAATTTAATTCGATTTGATGTAAAAGGTGTAACAAAGAAGGTGAAAACTCTTCATAAAAAAATTATACACATTCGACTTTCCTAAACTTTCACTGATAGGAATAGAACGGTGAAGAGTACGACAACTCAAAGAAGCAGCACATATATATGGTGCTAAATCCAGAGTTCGACAGAAACATTCCCGATTTCGACAAGATACACCCGAAGAAGGTCGGAGATTATATCGGCAGAAACGTTGTGAAAATAACACTAAAGATTAGAAAGATTCAAATATACCAGATTAATATATATATATATATATATATATATATGTATATATTTACTCTAATTATTAAATAGCTACAGACACTAGTGTTTCATCCTTTCGGGAATCATCAGTGCAGAGTGTCACGATTAACACCGGTCGATAGATTCGAACCCGATAACAGACGCTATCTCTGACTCCACCAGCAAGGACCTAATCCATTCGGCAACCGGTAACCGCGAGAAATACTGTTGAAATTTAAACATTTATTTTTAAATGTTTTTAACAACTGTCAGAATGATCTAATAATTATATAATCATCTGCGTATACGAGCTAAACTGACCGACTTTATTTCAACTGAAATTGCTCAACGATAAGAAACGAGTATTTAAAGGAGCTTACATAATAATTTACTGTAATAATAATAATAATAATAATAATAATAATAATAATAGTAATAATAATAATAATAATAATAATATATATATATATATATATATATATATATAATTACAGCCCTGTAGTGTTTGAATATATGGTTAAGTGACAGTTTTAGTCTGGTTCATACAGTTCATTCTAACTTTAATCTGACATCTCTTGCCACTTTTCTCAAACAATAAAATATATGCCTATTTTACAAAAACACAATAAAGTCTTCCCTTCAAATAGGTTATCCGCCGCCGTCCGGGGTATAATTAACACCTAACAGACAATATCAGTATAATTACCCGGCCTTACTCCGTGTTTTTAGGGAGTCTTAATCTCTCCAATAGGGAGCAATATCGCTCCCCTAGGCGGTCACATCACAATGTGGCCCTTGTTGGAAACCACACCAAAGAATATAACCGCGAATCGTCCGATGCGTTGAGTTGTCCCCTCAGGCGTCGAAATGCCCGGTTTTGTATTTTGAGGTTTCTGGCAATAATCCACTTGAATTAGTAGAGAGCATGAGTTGTACAACGGCGCATCTTCAATCTCACTCGTTAAATATTGTGCCACTTTCAGATATGGTAGAAGGCTCCTATCGCTATTGAGATTTGTACACAGCTTGCCAACAAGTAAATGGTCTGCATCAAAACAAAGAAACCGGTTTTTATCAAAGAGAAATTGAATTATGTCGACTTTCCTAGCTCGACAATTTTATCGTTTCACCCTCTAAACAATCTTCTGATAAATAAATAAATAAATAAATAAATAAATAAATTAATACACCCGTGTTTGTTTATAATTGTCAGGAAAAAAAAATAAAGAATAGATTTAGAATCGGAAATAAGACTTACATTTTCTCGATTCCCATACCAATTCCCATACCGATTCTGTTATCCGCAAAAGTTTTGACTTTTCCGATTTCGATTAATCGCCCAACCCTAATATATATATATATATATATATATATATATATATATATATATATATATATATAAAGAGAGTGAGAGAGACAAAGAGAGGAAAAGAGACAGCGCAACTGAGAGAGAGAGAGAGAGAGAGAGAGAGAGAGAGAGAGAGAGAGAGAGAGAGAGAGATTCCACTATCTATTAGATGGTTAGAGATTATATCCTTAGTAGTCTGGTAGTCTCTGAATGATTATATACGTCGCCCTCTTCGAGTTGAGCACTGTCGCTAAATGATACCTTCTGCCATCTGTTAGCGTAATACAACGCTGTTCGTAAATAAACAAATAGAGCACTGTAAAGGTGGTGGTTCATGTTTGGATTAAAAAAAAATTTGTAAATATAATTTATCAGGCTCTAATCTGCAGCTCAGTGATAAGAACTTACAACTAAGAATCGATCACTGGCTTTTCTAGATGAACTGAAGATCTGTGATACAACGAACCAATCTGCCTGTGGATGACTATATATATGATGATTCCAACGTCTTGTCAGACGAGTGCCACTCTCTCAGACACTTAAAATCCATGAGTCCAAAAATGACTTCCATCGCTACAGGACTATTTTAATAGACAGATGTGCGAGGGAATATCTGTACACAGATGATGTTACAGAGTGGTAGCTTTGTACGACAGCTAAGTCTCTCTCTTGGTTCAAAATGTTGAGATCCAGCAACAAGCAAGAGCAAAATAGCCAGCAACAAGTTAAACTGTAGACCAGTTTAATGCGGGTACTGGTCTCCCGCTTTATGTTTTTTTAAATACGTTAGATTGTAGTGTATGGGGGTAGCAGATCCAGGTTGGCGTGGGTGGATATATATATATGGATATAGGGAGGGGAGGAGGAGAGAGGATGGTAAAAAGGGAGGGTTAAGTGAGGAGGGGGATAAACATATATATATATTTGTGTGTGTGTATGTGTGTGTGTGGACGTCTATTCTTGCAGCCTCTTATAAAACATTCCACTGTTTTATATTATGAGAAAATAATGTTAGATTACGTATACTTGATAATACTTCAAAGAAGGTTTCTAGCAATTAAACACTTTCTTCCTGTCATTTGCCACAAGTACGCTTATCTATATCGCTATCTATCGCAAAAGAATTTTATGATAATGTAGTTAGCAATTCATTTCTGCTGTCTTATGTAAACGACATGGTTATTTTCTTTAGTTCAGAGCAAAACAATTTGTCTACTTTGTGTTGATAAGATTTCAACTCGTCATGTAACATTCAAAGACCGTCACGTATTCAGAGATTTATAAAGCAGTTTATAACGCAATTTTAATGTACTTTATAATCAAATCAAATCAATAAGGGTCTTATTACTTAATGAGGAATTCCTACCTGGACTTGAAACATATATATCTGCCCAGAGCTATTCGATGCCATGTGGGACACATTTCTTGTATCAGGTCGTATCTCCATCTCATTTTTGGTTTTTCCTTTAGTCTCTTTATGTTCACGAGGTGCCCATTCCGTTGTCCTGATGAACCATCTGTTGTCATGTTTTCTGGCTAAGTGCCCTGCCTATTTGTGTTTGGATGTCTTGATGCCAGTATTAATGTAACTTTATAATACAAGTTTCGAAATGCAACGTATTTTTTTATTATTATTACACTTTCACCCTAAACAAGGCACATTGCCACTTTGATGTAGGGAGCTACTATTAGGGACACAGGCTACAGGGGTACTAGGTGGGGAGTTCGGCAGCAAGATGTCGGTTCACGTTACACTTGAACTTCTGAATGTCAGTACAGTTGGGGAAACAGGAACCTGGCAGGGAGTGCCAAAGTCTAGCGGTTCTGGGGAAGGAACTACTGGAGTAGAAGGCTCTCTTACATCTAAGGATCTCTACTGTGAAGGGGTGGGATTGTACTGCTTGTCAGGTTTGTCGGGAGTATTTACTATGAAGGGGTACAAGTGCTTGCAGCTCGTCGGAACATACACCGTTAAAGTACTTGTAGAACAGGCAGAGAGATACTACATTGCGTCGATGGGACAGAGGCTGAAGCTTGGATGATAGTTCAGGACGTATTAAGTTGGCGACTCTCTTTTGAACCTTGTCTAGGAGTGAGAGACTAGTAGCAGATGCACCGACCCAAATATGACAACAATACTCCATACATGGGCGAATGGTGGCCTTATTGAGGTACAGGATACTTTCAGAGGCCAGTAGCTTTCGAGCACGGTAGAGAGAACCTACCTTTTTCGCAGCGGTTCAAGCAATGCTCTCAATGGAATTGTTCCAACTCATGTTTCCTGTGAACGTTAGACAGAGGAGTTTAAAAAATGTGCTTTCAGATAAAGAGTCTTTAGCCATTGCTATTGGTGGTAGAGAAGGTTTCTTGTAGTTATTGAAGGAAACCAGTTTAGTCTTGGTAGCATTGAATGTGTACATCCATTTCTGTCCCCATTTCACTACAGATTGGAGGTCATTCTCTAGTGTTTTTGCCATTTCTTTAGATATGTGTTCATTTGTTTTCCTGTCGTGTCTGTTATAGAGCGTATTAAAGGAATAGAAACCTTACTTCATTTTTCAAGAGGTATTTTTGCATTGAATATACGCGAGATTCGTTAGCGTTTTGGGCTTTTCATTTCGAAACAGATCAAATCCCTGAAACTCAGTTAAATTTAAGATTTAATGGGATTTTCTTTTACCACTCTTTTACACACTTTTAAACTCGTTTGTGTTATTTTAGCAAACACATGCACACATAGATATATTGATATACATATTTGTGTATAAGAGAATTAACAAATTAGGCTATCAAATTGAAATGCGTGATGCTAAGTTTCTATAATGGGTCCGGTAATTTATATATATATGTATATATATATATATATATATATATATATATATATATATATATATATATATATATATATATATATATATATATGTAAATGGAATATTCATATAAACAAAGAAAATTGCTCCACGAAAATGCATACTTCAAACCATTACATTGTGATGTGGATTACTCAAAATACAGTTTGGATCATTTTACAACACTGCTATCAAAGAAATTCACTTCGGATTTTACCATGCAGTTTGGATGTGAAGTTTTATATCCTTTTCATTAATTTCCCTTACTCTATGACATTTAAATACTTAAACAACTTTTAATTGTGATTTTCCATGTCTCACTGACTTTAGCAAATAAGGTGTAAACCATTATAACTATTTGCTAATATTTTCTCCTCTGAAGAGATGGTAGATATCGAAATCCTATAGGATAAGGAGTTATAATATTTCAAATGTATTACATTACATAGAATAATCATCTTTTGATTTGAAATTCAAACATTTCACTTCATAAATTTTTAAATTCATTGAATAACTAAAATTTGATTTATTTGCTCTATCTGGTATATCGAGCAATTCTTATTTAGATGGGATAGTACTTATAGAATATTACTGCCAGTAATATCTTGTAAAACTTATAATCGCAGGTTTCCATACCAGTTAAATTGTTAGATAATTTTATTCTGAAAAAAGAAACTCCTCTATCAATCTTTGTTTTACAGACATGAAACTTAATATATTGGGTATTGGAAGCTATGCAAAACTTTCTACTTGGGTTTTAGCCGGGGAAAATCGATACAAAATATGAAAATTAAAAGAATGACATTTGAAGGTTGAACGACGGCATTACGAATATGCGTGCGTAACGTAATAGATATTGGTGGATGCTTTAATTTTTAGCCTTGCAGCAAACATGTCTTCATAGATCAGGCATTAACGTCAAAGGAAAAAGTAAATTGTAGGCTAAACGTTTTGGTTTCGATTTTCGGTGGTGGTGTATGAATCATTATTTTTTATGAATAATTTCTACATATTGTGTCCAATATAATGTAATAATAAATGAAAAATCTGCATTTCAAAATATCATATTTAAGCGTATTTTAAGACCGGACAATACCTAGTCGCCTGCTAGTATATATATATATATATATATATATATATTAAATTATTTATTTGATGTATATTCTCATTCATAGAGTTTACCTCGATAGAATTTACACTCATATGTACTTAGTTTTTTTTGTTCTTTTACGTGATATTGCTCTTTTTATTTATTTATTTTTTGTATTTGTTGTTTTCAAATGTTGTTAAGAAGTATTTGGTTCTTTTACAGATAAAGAATTGCGCCAGGAAGGCGATACTTTCTGGAGCAGTAGATTACTCCGAATATTTTTCCAGGGACATTGGCAACAGATTTGATGTAAGTCATCCATTTCAGGTCAAGAATGTAGGTCAAGTCCCAGAACCTTGTCGAATGTATGGTGCGTTTTCAAAACGAGGGTCATTCATTTAATTGAGGCCAAATGGGGATAAGATTATTCGTGGTGAAAAGATAGGCACTTCGTTTTGAATGCATTAAAATAAACCAGTCACCTTTTGTCCTATTTTTCCACGTATTCGGAGTCGGAGGAAGGAAGATCAGAGAGATCTTAATCATTGCTGACCTTTGAGATGTTGCACCGATGGCAGTTTAGTCTGCGTATATGTCGACGAATGATCTTAGAATGAGATTTGCTAGATAATTATAGAGAGCATGGAAAGGCATTGGATTCATAATAGATCATTGAGGAACGCCTGCGTTGATACTTTAAGCTTCATTACGACTAAATAATAGGGTCAAATTTAATGAAAATTTGATATATTTGAAGTTTCAAACTCAAAATTGTGCTCATATTTTGTCCTCTAATCCCTTTAAAATACACCTTCTTTGGGATTCTTTTAAAAGTGTATGTCTAATATTTATTGTTGCACTTTCACAAAACACGGAGTTATCGAAATTTTGACGCCGGCATTTCGCTACATTTTGACTTACTTTACATGAAACTAAATTCAACTATATATTGTTCACATTCGTTTCCCTTGCGCTTTAATAATGTGTTAAAAATCGTAAGATAATTTTATTAATTTAGGATTGGATCTTCTACATAACAATATATAAAGATATAAGCACAGCTACTGTTATATAGATATCTTTATATACATATCTTTATATAGATAACTTTATATAGATAACTTTATGTAGATAACTTGAACAATTTTCAGACACGGAACAATTCCGATCCAAAGGAAGCACAACCTTCTCACACAAAGACTTCGGCATACGTACAGACAGAGATTTATAACATTTTTTAAATAATGAAATAATTTAATAATTTTTGAACAAATAAAAAATAAAATTAGTACAGCCCATTCAGTTCGATTAGACGTAGGAGTAATAGCAGTTTAAGTACACGAGAAACCCTTCAATTTGGCGTAAAATAACAAATCAAGATAAACAGCTGGCGTGCTGACTGTAATATAACACAGTCAGTAAATGAACTTCGTTTCCATGACAATAACACTTGATAATAATAAAAAAAAAGATATGTCAAAGGCTTTCTATAGAGTTTTGCACAAAAGCTTGTTTCACAAGCAGTAACTATGTAACATCTGCAAAATGGCCGCTCAACTATCAAGTCCTTTTTCTCGGATGGGTTTAAAAAATTAGTATTTGTTGGACAAAAATCCGAAGCATATAGTATATTCGCCTGAGTGTCTCAAGTATTCATTTTGGGTCAAACTGCTTTCCAGGTTATCAATGATGTTCAAAATTACAATTCAAGATAGTTGTAAAAAATGGAGACATCTTGGGACAGTTGTTTTCTGATAGCAGTCATCCCATGATATCCAACCTTGTGAAGTTCTCGTTTTTGTTGAAACTGAATTAATCACATGAACGTTAAGCCCTTTTTTCACAATCCTTACACGACTCTACGATTTCTGTCAGCCAGCCTCGACTTTCTTACACAATTTTGCTTAGAGGATGATGTTATCACCTCCGAGAGAGAGTTCGTCTTGATACAGCCACCATCTCAGCTTCTTTCGTTACAAAAGCATCTATCATCCGGGCATCAACAATCTCCCCACTTTGGAAATCTGATAGATCTGTCATTTTAATTTTTCTTACTAATATGCGATGTCTGAAATAAAAACTAAATTTAAGCAATTAATTAAGGACAAGAATTACCATGAAAAAAAAAATTAAACCAATATTTTGGTACTTTTATTTTATAGGTGTTTAAGAATTGATGTAAACTTCACAGTTGTTTTCATTATTTAGTACAACCTCTGCATATACAGTTGACACAAGCTTCTATGTCAGCATTTCGAAGAGAATTTATGATCAATATCTTTATTATGCTCTTTTATCCGACCTGGAGTACGAAGTGCAATGTTGTAAAAGATAACGTGTTTCTTTGATAACTTAAAATCAAAGTTTCTCTCATTTCACACTAGAACTTGAAATGAATGGCTTCCTCTCTTACTTTACGTAATCTCCCTGCTTTGATATATTTCTACGACTGGCTATAAATCTATACTTACATCAAATCCCTTGCTAATGTCACTAGGAGAATAGTTTGAATATTCTAGCGTCTCCTACACAAGTTTACACCTTACGCAATAATCTATCTGAATAAGAGTTAGATATGTCTTAAATTTAGGTACGGTTTCCACATCTCGGGAGGTGCCACCTCCAAAACACTTTCTTACTTTTATAAATTACAAGATCAACTTCGAAAGATAGTGGGAATGTCTTCTTTTCTCCTCTAAGAAGAGACGTTATCAGACTTGTTTTACAATATTATTTTCGCGGCAAGTGCTTGTTAAAGGAAATAAGCTTAGTCTTAGTAGCATTAATGTTACCATCTATTTAAAGTCCCATTCAAGTACAGATTTATGGTTGCGTTGTAAGGTTTCTGACCTTGCTTTGGGTATGTGTGCAATTATTTTCCCTTATACTTGTTATAATGCGTAATGTCACAAGCAAATATATCCATCTCATATACAGTTACATTGGGGAGGTTGTTTATGATTATCAGGAATTATAATGGTCGAAGAATCGACCCATGAAGCAGTCTTCATTGTTCCCTGGCTGCATTTAGATGCGTCATGTTGCAAATGGTTATATGGCGTTATATTGTTATGCCACAGATTTGTCGATTTAAAACCATTTAGAACATCACTTGAGTGCAACGACGTACATATTTCATTATTATTAGAAGGTAAGTACCTTTTCATTTAAATAAGAGAAAAATGATCAAACCGTTTCTGTTAAGGGATTAACGTTATAAATTTTAAAGAGAATTTCACCGCCAGACATAAAAAAATATTATAATAGTACAATTGTATGTCCCCATTAAATCATTTTTATGTATCCTTAATTAACGGACCATATATATATATATATATATATATATATATATATATATATATGATTGATATGTAGTTTGCTTGAAGCATTGTGTGGGATAGGTATGTAAAAGAGATTTAGAAGGCTGTCACAATGCGAGGGATGAATATAGTCGCTGTTGGTAAGAGGAGACGAGAACAAGTGGCGATTTACAAATCAATAAGTACATATATACATATATATATTATTTTTTATTTTCTTATATATATATATTCATTCAGTTGTATGGTAAAATGTCTTACTTGTATTCATGCGACTTATTCCATTATTAATTTCGGAAAAATTTTCCCTTTTCAAATGGTGTGTGTAACAGGTCGATTAATAGCATCTAAATCTCTTTTACATATATATATATATAACGAAAACATCATCCAGTTACCTTAAACCTATACCGTAAACCTACATTTACGGGACTGTATACACGTTGGAATTCATTTTGCCCCCGAAAACGTAAGATAACTTTAATTTGGACCCTAACATATGGTGCCCTTATGATCTGCTCCAAATTAAAATTGGATGAGGAATTAAAAATAATTACTGACACCCTCTCCAAAAATGGGTACCCGTTGGATATGATTAGGTCAGTTATACAGAGGAAAATATCAGAGTCCTCTGCAACTAAAATTCAAACGGCCAATAAATGCCCAGTATATCTGCGTTTACCTTGGCTGGGGGCAGTAAGTGAAAAATTTGTAAAGCAAATTAATGCAACAGTGCAAAATTGTTATTTTGCTTCAAATGTACGTGTTGTGTTCTCTACGAGAACGTTAATGCCATCCACTCAAAAAGATGTTCTACCCTCCCCATCATAATAATAATGTAATTTACAATTTTGAATGTAGTTGCAGTGCCAACTATGTGGGTCGACCAACATTAGGATTAAATGGAAGAGTCCAACAACACGTACCTACCAAAATCAGAAATGGGACATACCAAACAACAGGCGTAATGGCCAATACATACGGGTCTTCAATTACTGACCACCTTATAAAACCCCGTCTTGTGCAGCGAATTTTTGCACGAACTCTTTTACAATCTTGAGTCGTGCTCACTCATTATTTCAGTTAAAGATATTGGAGACTGTTCACGTTAGGTTAAGAAGGCCTTCCCTCTGCAAGCAGAATGAATGCCTCTTAGGTTTGAGCGTGATTAGTTTCTAGGATCTTCGAGTAATATAACGTTGTATTTCAATTGCGTTCCAGAATTTTTTCCCCCATACATAACGTTCTGTACAAAATTTCGATTCCCATTCGTGTCTTTCCTCTTTTTTTTCTTTTGTTCACTCAAATCCCTCGATAGAGCTTTGATAAAACGAGGGCGAAACCGGTCAGCTGACTTCCCCGTTTTCTTTTTCCTCCCTTTTATTTTCTTCACTCCATTAACTTTATTTTAAACGTGATTTTATTTTAAACGTTTTAATCATGAATTTTCGTCTTCCCTTCATGATTGCCATATATATATTAGAAAGGTCCTCGTTTACAACATAAAAATTATGCATCATGAAAATAATACTCAAAAATTAAAAATTCTTGAAGCTTAATATATTAGAACTATTTAACCCACCATAAATGATATTGCATTCGAGAAAAGCAGTAACGTTCTAAAATGTCTTCCGTAGTTCGTAGTGGACGGACTTTGGTAACAGTGTCCACGAACTTGCTGATTTTTATACTCGAGTTTTTAATCGACCTATACAATTTTAACTCATCATCACCTAACGCCGTTTACTGCATTTTCCAGTTTTTACTTTTAATTCTCATTTTCGCCCCTTCGCACTTTTACTTCAACACCTGAAGATAATACGTGGACGAATCGAAAGCTTCGTGACAACAACAATTATGAGACTTTATAAACATTTTGGATTTTGATATAAAAAAGATTATACGGAAAATCGAAAAATTAAAAAAAAAAGAATCATAAAGCAAAGTGTCTCCTTTGCATTTAATATTTGCTTAAATATATATATATATATATATATATATGTATATATATATATATATATATATATATATATATATATATATATATATATATATATATATATAGTCCCCAATTAAGCTTGTTATATGAGTTAATGTCATGCCAACCCGATGCAGGTAATAAAAATAATCCAAACCTATCGCCACTTAATAAAAGGGTTATGTGCCAGGAAATGACACAGTGCATTGCATTTCGTCTGAATACCAGCAGATATTCACAGATTTCTTGTTTTGAAAGTACAAAATCACTTGGCAGTGAACATGAAATCTGATCCCGAAACAACGTAGTGAATAACAAGAGCTGATGTGCAAACAAAAGAAACAAATAAACCTAACCCGTTCTACCAGTTCTAACAATTCCTTCGCGGCAGAACGATATTTTGTCTACATGTTGTAAAGTCATCTAGCTATATGCATTTCTCGCTCCTTGCTCATTCGTAGACGTATATTTTTTTTTTGATCGAAAGACGTTCTTTTATTAAAACATATGAAGACAAATAGAGAAAAATATGTCACAGCACGGACGTGCACCTGCAAATACAATGCGAAATGACGTCACCGGTAGGGAAAAATAAAGGCTTTAAAAAGGAGATCACGTTAGAGATAGGGAATAACGTTCGATATGACGTCAGAGGATGGATGAGGTTCTCGAAGGTAATCACACGAAGGACGTAACAGCGGTGACAAGAGAATAAGGAAATAAATGTCTTTGTACAACAACGCCTCTAAAACCAAGCTTCTATATTTACATCATCAACGCTCTGATCCACATCTGGCATCAATTGAAATGAGTGGCTAAATCTCCCTCTCGGTCATAAATGTTGACATCCAGCAACAAGCAAGAGCAAAATAGTCAGCAACAAGTCAAACTGCAGACCAGCTGAATGCGGATACTGGTCTCCCGCTTTGTGTATTTTTTTTAAATCAGAGATTTGCTTCTCCTAGAGGGGTTTGCCTCCACTACGGCTTACGGGAGCCCTCTCCACCCCCCCACACACATGGAAATAAACACATATATACATACAGATGTATGCCAACATACATATGCATGTGCACACACATGCAAACATAAACACATAGAATCACACATATACGCATATACATACACATGCATATACAAACGTACACATAATACACATGAATAAACATTCCAAAAGTCTTAAATACTCATTGACGACGATGATGGTGATGGGCACGATTAAATGAGATTGACAAAAAGAAAAGGCACGGTTCTTATTTTTACAAAAAGGTTTGTCTATAAGACTAACACTTCTGCAGTAGATACACAATCTAACCGTCATGTATTAAAGACGCTTACACTTTTTTTTTAAAAGTTTCGTTGAGACTAACACTTCTGCAGTAGAAAATGATGATGATGTGGAAAATTTTACACATTATTCCACAAATAAAATGGATGACCGAATCAAACGTAAACAAAATTCAACTGTCATGTATAAAAGACGCTTACACTTTTTTTAAAAAATAAAAAGTTTGGTTGAGACTAACACTTTTGCAATAGAAAATGATGTGAACAATTCTACACGTTATTCTACAATTAAAACCGAGAAACGAATCAAACGTAAACACAATCTAACTGTCATGTATTAAATACGCTTACACTTTTTTTTATATATATATATATATATATATATATATATATATATATATATAAACTAGCATGCCCCGTTGACTATGTATATATATATATATGCATATTATATATATATATGTATATATATATATATATATATATATATATATATATATATACAGATAATATATATATATATGCAGATTACATATATATATATAAATATACAGATTACATAAAAAAGATTATGTATATATTGATTACATATATACAGATTATATATATACTGAATACATATATATATATATATGCAGATTATATATATATATACACAGATTATATATATATACGGATTATATATATATATATATACAAACAGATTATATATATATGCAGATTATATATATATATATATATATATATATATATACAGATTATATATATATATACACAAATTATATATATACAGATTATATATATATACAAATTATATATACAGATTATATATATATACGGATTATATATATATACAGATTATATATATCTACAGATTATATATATATATATATATATATATATATATATATATACAAATTATACATATATAAAAATTATATATATACAGATTATATATATACGGATAATATATATACAGATTATATATATATACAGATTATATATATATACGGATTATATATATACAGATTATATATATATACAGATTATATATATACAGATTAAATATATATATAAATTATATATATATACAGATTATATATATATATATATACAAATTATATATATATACGGATTATATATATACAGATTATATATATATATATATATATACAAATTATATATATATACAAACTATATATATACGGATTATATACATACAGATTATATATATATATATATACAGATTATATATATATACAAATTATATATATATACAGATTATATATATATACAGATTATATATATATATATACGGATTATATATACACAGATTATATATAAATACAAATTATATATACAGATTATATGTATATACAGATAATATATATACAGATCATAGCTATATACAGATTATATATATATATATATATATATATATATACAGATTATATATATATATGTATACAGATTTTCTATACAGATTATATATATATATATATACAGATTATATATATACAGATAATATATATACAGATTATATATGTATATATATAGATTATATATACATACGGATAATATATATATATGCAGATTATATATATATATATATACATGCAGATATACATACAGATTATATATATATATAGAAGATTATGTATATATATATATACGTATGAATATATATATATATATTTTTTATTTTTTTTTTTTTTATTACATTTTTACCCCAAACAAGGCAAATTGCCACTTTGGTGTAGGGGGCTACTATCGGGGGCAACAACTACTGGGGTACTATGTAGGGATTTGGGCAGCAAGGTGTCGGTTCACGTTACACTTGAACTTCTGCACGTCAGTACTGTTGGGGAAGCAGGGACCTGGAATGGAATTCCAGAGTCTTGCGGTTCTGGGGAAGAAACTATTGGAGTAAAAAGATCTTTTACATCTAGGGATCTCTACAGTGTGGGGGTGGGATCTAGTAGCCTGTCGGGTTTGTCGATGTGCTCGCGTCGTGGGGGCACAAGTGAATGCAGTTCATCAGAGCATTCACCACTAAAATACTTGTAGAAAAGGCAGAGGGATGCAACATTTCGTCGATGGGACAGAGGCTGAAGCTTAGATGCCAGTTCTGGGCCTATCAGGTTTGCGACTCTCTTTTGAACCTTGTCAAGGAGCGAGAGACTAGTAGCAGATGCACCAGCCCAGATGTGGCAGCAATACTCCACACATCGGCGAATGGTGGCCTTATAGAGGTACAGGATACTTTCGGATGTTAGTAGTTTTCTAGCACGGTAGAGAGAGCCTACCTTTCTTGCAGCGGCCCTGGCAATGCCTTCAATGTAATTGTTCCAACTCATGTTTCCTGTGAACGTTAGGCCAAGGAGTTTGAAAGATGGACTCTCAGATAAAGAGTCGTTGGCCATTGCTATGGGTGGTAGAGAGGGTTTCTTGTAATTATTGAATGAAACTAGTTTAGTCTTGGCAGCATTGAACGCGACCAACCGCTTTTGTCCCCATTCCACTACAGATTGGAGGTCTTCTTCTAGTGTTTCTGCCATTTCTTTAGAAATGTGTTCATTCGTCTTCCTGTCGTGTCTGCCATAGAGTGTAGTGTCGTCAGCATATATACCCATCTCAGAGGCAATTTTGTCGGGGAGGTAATTTATGAATATCAGGAATAATAGAGGTCCAAGGATAGAACCCTGGGGCACTCCCGCATTTATATCATATTGTTTAGATGTGCGACCGTCGAGGACTACCTGGATTTTTCTCTTATCTAAGAAGGATTTAATTATGTTAAGTATTCTACCAGTGATACCGTATGATCTGATTTTACTGAGGAGACCCTCATGCCATACCCTGTCAAAAGCCTTAGATATATCTAGAGCTACCGCTCTGCCTTCCCCCGCTTTGTCCAGTGAATGGTATATACGTTCAGAGATCACGCTGAGGATGTCTGCTGTGGAACGGGCTTGTCTAAATCCATATTGTTTGTCAGTCAGTAGTTTAGCATCTGTAAGATGATGGACTAGAGCATGGTTAATTATGGTCTCAAATATTTTGGCAAAAAGTGGGAGGAGGCTAATGGGGCGATAATTTGATGGGTCTGTCCTTTCGCCAGAATTCTTGAATACTGGTACAACAGAAGCAGTTTTCCAACAGCCCGGAAAGCAAGCTTCATTAAGACATTTGTTGTAGAGTTTGGAGAGAACTGGAGCTACTTCGGCTGACCACTTTTTTAATAGCACAGCTGGGATAAGATCGGGTCCACATGCTTTTGAGGTGTCAAGGTTTTTTATGATAGCATGCACCTGAGCAGGGGTGGTTTTCAGATCGTATAGTGTGGCGTCTGTCCGCATAGGAAAGTCAGGTAGGGGGTGCTTGGAAGGGTCCAGTGTGGAGTTTGAGGCAAACCGACTGGCAAGCATGTTAGCCTTGTCGGTTGCTGAGGAGACAACCTCGTGATTATTGGTTAGTGGGGGAATTGTTGATTGCCCATTATTTACTACACTGTTGTAGATTTTCCAGAAGTCTTGAGTTCCTAGTTTTTGTGTTTCGATGCGCTTTTTAGTGGTTTCCGTAAATTCTCTCTTAGCTGTCACTATTTCTTTCTTAACGTTATTTCTAGCTTCTATATACTTCAGTCTGTTTGAACTGGACTTATGTCGGTTAAACCTACGGTATGCATGCTGCTTTTGAGTAATGGCAGTTGCACAAGTCGACGTAAACCATTGGGGAGAGTGGGGCTTACTATAAAATTTCCGCATGGGAACATGCGCTTCGATTGCAGTTTTGAACCAGTCAGTGGTCTCGTTTGCACATTGTTCAGCAGGGAGAGAGAAAATATTTTTCCATGGAGCATCTCTAATTAGTTCCCTGATGGCTTCCCAGTCAGCCTTATTATAATATCTCGTTGTTTTGAGCACTGGCTATTCAGTTTTGGGTCTAGAGTTTAGGGCGATTTCAACCATTATCACTGCATGATCAGCGTTCCCGAGTGGGCTGTGGGCCTTCGTTATGCAGTCA